>NW_019103585.1:133852-267465 GCF_001856785.1 Myzus persicae
CACACACACACACACACACACACACACACACACACACACACACACACCGATATGCTGAGATGCGTTATCCGACCGTTTACAAGACGCGGCCAAAGTTATTGCTTTGGTCGACGGATTATCAGCAGAGGACCCTCGGCTTATATACATATTATAATAATATATAGGTATCGGCGTTTGTGCATGAGTATGAGTTTGAGTGTGTGTGCGTGTGTATGAGTATGGGTTTGTGTGTGTGTGTGTGTGTGTGTGAGTGTGTGTATTTGTGTAATAAACACCGATAGTCGTATAGCTGCTGCCGCCGCCGCCGTGGGAGTCAACTCGGCGGCGGCGACCGGTACATACAGGGCGCACAAATAAAACGTGTAAATATTGTATATTATTGCGTTTATATAAATTGTTTTAATAAAATACCGATTGGCTACCGCAGATAATGTTCGCTTTTTACGCTCATGACCGACCGGCGGGCGACGGTGGCGGCGGTGTGGCGGCGGTGCAGGCTGACAAATAACGACTGCATAGGCCCCGGTGCAACTGCAGTTATTGCAGCACTCGCGCACTCACTAACGCATTTTATAATAATATTATGCACCGGTCAGCGCGGAAGGTCTCCGAGTCCGTAACCTGCGTATTATCATGTGTTTTTGCTTTATTTTTTTATCACTCCTCAAACCTTTTTTGCTCGTTTTTTTCTCGTCTTAATCCAAGTCTTAGGATTTGTCGTTCGACTTTGCGTTATCCTGATATTGTGCACGTTATGGTTTTGGACGCTATGCCAAAAATATGAAAATGGAAAAAATAATAGTCTTAACCGCTGTCTATCCAAGTTGCTAGCAACCTTTACGCCGTGCGTTATATATTTATACCGTGGATAAAAAAATATTATCGAGATTCTCGCCGTCCGTATCGCATTTATATAGGTATACCTACCAATAATACCAAACATTCCGACACAGAGTTTTACGTATACAACGAGCGTAGTCTTATATGTTGCAACTGCTGATTTTTTTTTTATACTTTCGCGAGTTTTCAAACCGATTTTCGCCGACAAAAATATTTGAGTCTACAACAGCTGTGCTGGTGTACTTATACAAATTGTTTGTCTTGTATAAGCGTGTATTGCATGTAACATATATATATATATGAAATTCAAGAATAAATAACTCAGACAGAAGTTTTTAACACTTAATTTGCGGTTATGTTTTTTCTTTTAAATACGATTTTATAGCATTTATTTTCGCTCTACACATAATAATAGAATATACTTGATTTGTTTCAAATTGTATTCTTCAGATGATGTATATAGAGTAATAATTTCTATGTAATGTTGTCGTTAGAGTATTAATTTTTTTCAAAAATGACAAATATATTTTCAACCACTTATTGGTGATTATATAATCTCGGTATGGGCTACAATGAGGATAAACTATTATTAAATTAGACGAGGTATATATTAGATTTGGTGTTTGGTAATACTGAAACTATCGCTTTACGACTAGAACAAGTTCAACTGTAATAGCGACCTTGAAATTAATTTTACATAATAAAATTGTATTGCATTACATTACCTATGTATTCATAATTTCTTCTTTTAGTATTGAAACCAATTATAAATTAAGGTGAATTTTAAAAGAACAAAACTGTCTTGTTTTACGACTTTTCATATGAAATTTTTGCGGTAGTGTCATGTACTAGAGAACTGTAACTCTAGTACCTATAGTATTTTCATACAATAAATAATGCATTTTTATGCGAAGTATAAGAATTCAGAAGTGACACGTGTATATGAAACCCATGAGTTTTCCGCATAGTATACTTATCTCACCATACACGTCTTTTATACCGTATCATTATTATAATTATTACGAAATTAAAAAAAAAAAAAAAAACAAACACATACGTAATAGTTTATTTCATTATTATTATTTTTTATTTTTACAACAATATAATTGTGTTCGTATATATAACGACGTATTTATCGTGTCTCCTCTCGTATCCATAATAATTGCATGCACCAGCAGCAGCAGAAGACGTGCGAAAACTTGTTTTATATATTATTTTAATATTGTGTGTATTTTATAAGTAGGTACCTAAATTCGAGTTCCGAAGTTTATCACAAACGGTTGCATTTAGGTCTATATATATATTTTGAACGAGATATATGCACGCGAGTTTGTATTATAATATATGTTGTTTTTTTTTTTTTTTTTTTAACGCTAAGCTCTTGTCAGGTGCCGATTGTGCCGGCGGCGGCTGCTGCGTATAATAATAATGATAATAATAATATAAAATGCAGCATACGTGTATGTATGTATGTATGTACATATGCTCCTTATATATACTGATAAGTCCCGATAAACGTGTTTGTCGAATCAGCAACAGCAGCGGCGGCGGCGGCGACGGCGGCGGCGTAGCATCGGGTAGAACCGGACGGTCGTCGGATGTATCGCTCCCGGGTTACATTTTCAAACCCACGCCGCTGATCACGGGTAATAATATTATATATACACGACGAGTACGTTATGATAAATTGAATGTAGAAAAAAAAAATAATAATAAATATGAACGAAAAAATGTCTATATAGGTACCTGCGCTTATAGGCACGCACGCCGAGCAGTTTTTAACTGCCTGTTAAAATTCCGTTGCGTGGCCTATGCACACGACGCTTAATTAAATAGCCCGCGAGATCATTGGGCGTGACCTCAACTATAATATATTATAAATTACTATCGCGTGTAATCCGCGCAGACGACGAATGGGTAGGTAATATTATAAAAATATATTATAACCGCAGTGAATAATAATATTATATTAAGTGCCGGAGGTATTGTATCGGTACTGAACTCTGCAGTCTTTGTAGTATATAGGATACAACAGCAATAATAATATGTTACATCCGGTCGTGCGTCGCCTAGTGGTTCAAAAATACCACGGTATTAAGTAGGATTTGCATTAAAGATGAAGTTTTGTTTATGTTTCGGAGACATTTAGCGAGATCGTAACTGATTGACTGAATATCAGAGTGCTGTTCAATGGCCATGCATCTAACCTTCTGGTCGTACCATGTATTAGACGCGTATTACCCGTTATTTGTTTTGTCAAAACGTTTAACGGGACATTTTAAGATGGATTCGCGACATTAATATTCCTCGCCCCGCCTAACCCAGACGCGCAGACGATTGTGCGTCCAATCTGCATAGTATAGTGTAAATTTATAATTTTCAAAAATCGCCGAATTGTCTACGACCTATTGAAATATCGTTTTTCGATCGGTAGTTATTATTTATTCGGTCCGAGTGGAATATTATAGTATGCGAGAACAGTGGAGTCCACTATTCAACAAATCTAACGATATTGCACCTGTGCAGTAGGTATAAGATAATGCGTATCGTTGATGGTGTGTAGCGAATAACGTGAGTGGAATACCTAAAGTATAATATACTAATCACATTATAATACGTAAAATGATGAAGATGACTTATATGCTTCCGACCGAAGCTATTACGAAACGAGGGGAATATACACGATATTATCATCGTAACGTGCTTTTAGAACATATATATTTTATTGTGTTACGTGCGAGTCACATCTCGTCGATCAGTCTGATAAAAACTAAGGATAACGATTGTGCGGAGAAAATTTTTAAATGATTGACGCGAGCGCTCGCGATGGGTTTGCTTCTAATAGCTTTCGGCGGACGTTTTCGTAAACGCGGCGCGCGTGCGTCTTATACCATCATCGTGGTCCATCAATCATGGTAATATACCATAATAATAATATATTTATATAGGTAGGTAGACACGATCGCCAGCAGTCGTCGGATCGGAGCCGAATGCTACATATAGCCACTGCAGAGGCTATCGATCCTCTAGATCGTGGCGGCGGCGTGCACTCACAAAAAAAATTATCTTCAATACCCGCGGCACAGATGAATACTAATAAACATTGTTTTCGGTCTCATTTAAAAGATGTCGGATTAGTTGTATGAAATTCTAAGACGATTGAGCGTATGGTCTTCTGAAATGTTTCGAATCTGGGTATTTCACGACTTCTTGCAGAGTACTTTGCCCTCTTCCCCGCACATCCACCTAATTGAAGGTACATGTTGCTCGTCCGATTCATGTATTATTTAGCCATAGTTTCCGCAGCACTAAATATTATTATTATAATGTATAAACGATAAATATTAAATATACCTATTGCGACACGACGACGACGCGCGACGGCTCGACGGGTATAATATACAATATTATATATTGAAAAATATACATATAATAATAATAGTAATAATAATAAAATTGTCGTCGTATTATGTTCGCACGATGTGTAAAATGAGTAATGATGTATATTATTATACATTATTAATATGCTGCGAAGGATCGTCCGTCCGTCGGCATAGGCAGGCGCACTGCTAGGCGGCGAACGACTGACGTCGTCTGTTAATTATCAACTGCCGCCGCCGCCACCGCCGCCGCCGATAAATTGAAATTGCCTCCATCGTCTGGTCGCCGCTATTATTACCATTATTATAATACCCAGCAGCTACTATTGCGCGCCTGCTGTATTTATGTACCTATATTATACATTTATACGCGAGCGAGCACACACACACACACACACACACACACACACACACACACACACACACACACACACTCATACGCACACAAACAAATGCGCGTGAGAGAGCCGTTCATCCGCTGAACCCGTTTAAATTGCTCACAAATTGCCCTCCGGACAGAGAGCTGTGCGCAATTTCGAGCACCTCGCGCGTCCCCCCGCCGCGTGCCCATCGCACTGTGCGCGGTGTATATTATACTTAATATATATGTTATGCGTACATTATATTATTATTATAGAGGTGTATCGTGTGTAATACGATGTATATTTCACGTATATTTTTCTTCGTCTTCTTCCCTCCCCCCTTCCACCGCACTCTTTGTAATATAGTTCGACGAGCGTGATACATACATATTATAATAATATCATATATATATAATATAATAGCACATAATAATAATATATACGTACCTAATACATATATATATATATATATATATATTTATAATTCCATGCTCATTCATCCCGACGCTCTCGTTGTGTCATGCGCGTTCCTATAAAGAAAAGGTGGTTTTATGAAATTGGTTTTTTATTTTTTATTTCAAACCTGGTCGGGAAATCGTCGGGACGCATAGAAAAATAAAACGCACTTAATTCCGAGCGTACGTGTGCAACGCGAGAGCCGAGAAACGAGCGTCACGTACGAAACGTTGCACACACATCATCGCATCCGACAGCGGGTGAGTGTTCGCGGGCACGGTCATCCCGATCAAACCGGCGGTGGCGGCGGCGAGCGGGGTTTCGATCGAGCTACTGCTTGTAAACATTTTTACGATCATTATATTATTATTGACTTCGGCATTAATTTTATATGCAGTACACAAATATACGATAATTTGTTTATTTATTAAGCTGAGTCGCCGACGACGCAACGCCGAAGTGCACCCCTTTGTATATTATTATATTTATCTATGCTCAATCCGTTACCTACTCGTATTATATAACCGGACACCTTCAACGATCTGCGTATGATGAACGCACGTAGAAATCCAAATAATATGTGTTATTTTCACGGTCCACTGTAGATGTACGCACAGATCCGGAACCACACACGTACGTTTTTCACAGAATCAATCACCAAGTAACGTGTCCCTGCAGCACTTGCGAGCTGAAAATGGGTGTAATCGTCCCTATTTTATAATATTGTCATGAATTAACGATATATAATAATATTATACATATATTAAATAATAAATGATAATAATATATAGATTATAGATACTATGAGATTTATACTTTTTTATTGATTTGGACATTTTTAAGGTGCCAGACTACTGCAGGGTTGTATTCCCTATTATAATATATAATTAAATAATTCAAAGTGGCGAATTAGTTTTAAAAAAATAATACATAATAAGAGCGACTCTTGTTCAATATTGTTAGTAAGTTATTTACAAAAGCGTATAACTAAATTAAAACAAAAAATACAAGTACAGTTCTAAATGCATATAATATAACGCTCCAAGCACGTAAAACAAAATTAAAATAAAACACGTAATCAATTTATAATAAATATGCGTGATATTGCGATTTGCAAAGTTTTACACGCGAGTGTATAAATGGCGAACATTTTTACGTCAGTTGGTTTTGTTTATTACAGGTATCGAGAGAAATTGTAAAAATGTAAAAACAATGTACCTATATATGATATAGTGTATAATAATATATAATGTATATACTTATTCGTCGAGTTTGATGTTTATGTTAAAAATATAGGTACCTATAGATATCAGAAAATGCGTATTGATACATTGAAAAACAGATTTACGATGAACTTATGTGTCTGACCCGAAGGCGTTTGAAATGGTTTCGATATGCTAGTTAGGAGCATACTTAAAATAAAAAAATACGTATGCGTATGATGTATAATGTATGTATATTGTATAGTATTCATTATAATATAGCCTATTAAGATCGCAACTCAATAATAATATTACTCATGCGGACATATACTTACTGATTAAATCGTCAACAGTTATGCTTATTGTCGATGAACATAATATATAAATTAACTCTCTCTAAGGATTATAATATGGTGCCTGTAGCTGTGGAGTAGGTGAGTGAAATTTTTAAACGTATTTCAGTATACGAGCGTGTTGTTGGAAGATAAAATGCACACCGAACTAAATTTGATAACTAATTATCATGGCCCGTGGGCCTAGAGCAGAGGTAGACGCGTATATACTATATAATGATTTCTGAGTAGGAAGTTTACTATAGAGACTCAAGACCAAAATTAAAAAACTAAAATTAATCCTGTAGTGTAAATAATAATGTAGTGTAGAGATGGATAATGCAATAAATTCTTGGCTAAATAAATAATGTTAGACTGTTTTGAATAATTTTCGAATATAAATAAATTATTAGGCAAAGTTGTGTGTAAAATATTTATCGTTTGAATTGATTTGTTTATTTTAATTTGTTCTATGTTATTTTACAAACCGAAGTCACGTGATTGTTTTCGATGAATAATAATCACATCATAACTATTTTTTCTTGTAAAACATGGTTTTACACAATTAATAAAAACGAAAAAAAAACGTGAAATAATTTAGATTGTGAATAAACCTTCATTGGCTGGCGTGTTTTATATTTAAATCGAACAGTTTGACATTCCCAAATAGGTACAAAATTAAAATGTTTGAATACTAATGAAAATTTAAAAGCTCGTCTTGCAACAAATTCGATATTTTTAGTAATTTTTTTATTTAAGAGTGTAATTATATAATTTATACATTCAACTCATTTAATAAGAACCTAACATTGACGATTCACGTTTTTGTTGAATCAATATATGTCAATATATGTATAGCACTACATTTTGCCCCTCGCAATTGCCAAATAAAATTATGACATCGTTATATTGTCAACGTAATAATATTTACTGTCAGAGACCATTTACACTCATCAACAATAGTTCTATAACTAGGTTTTTTTTATATTACGCACACGACAATAATAATTCGTTCATTTCGAAATTCTATAGATACGACTTCTGAATAATAGCCAATAGACGTCATTAAAATGTATTTAGCGGAACTCTATAGACCATAATATAGACGAACACAAATAATTGTACCAGTACGTCACACCGCCAGCGATGCACATATAATAATACATATATATTATATTACATATAACGCATTAATCATCATTCCTCCGATAGTCAATAACATTTTCAGCTCTATAATATTACAATCGGTTTAAAAACTGGACATCGATACGAATGCAAATACCACGACATTTTTGAATTTTAAATATAATATTATAAATGTCACGAGACTGTATATGGAGACGGTATCCGGTAAAAATGATCTAGTTTATTAAACGTAAAGCGTTAATATTATTTGAGTGCATGTACCAATATAACAGTTAAAAATTTATAATACACTCACCCCTAGGCACAAGTACACAACGACGGCAGATAACGTATATTATATTATTTTCTATTATTTAGTAGGGCGGCGGCGGTACAGACGACGGACGTAAATGTAAATAATCGTAAACGATTGTTGTTTGAATTGAGTCCTCCGCGTAGAGTGCTCTCATTAGACATATAATAATATTGTACAGTTACATAGTTTATGTACGCACGTGATGTTATTTTCACGGTGCGGAAATCACTAATGTGTCCGATTGATGCTGCCCGTGATGGCGTTGTCGTTATTGTATATAGGCACCTATATAATACAGTTGTAATGCATTTACGGTTGGCCGTCCCGAATGAATGCTGTGCAGGGCCTGAGAGACGATCGCGATCAGATGAAATGGTTTTGTTGTATACTCAGTCATCCGGTGGGTCACGCGCGCCCGTCAAATAGCGCGTAACCGCGCCGTCCTGCGGTAGCGGGCGCGAGATCTTCTAACGAGAACCGCCTCGCTGTCCACGACGAGACGGTCGGTACGTGTGAGTACGAAAAAAAAAATAGAAAAAATAAGGAGGAAATAATATGCAAATTTTACTCGTGTGTTAAAATACAAACAACGGAAATTTAGAAAAACCGCATAAAAAAAAAAAATAATAATAATATCAATATAGAGATAACGAATAAATAATAAAAGCGTTCTGCTTGGAATCGCAAGCAAGTGCGTGCATGCCTCCACATATAATTTATATTATACACACACAATTTAATGTTATAACAACGTATAGCCATGTATAATTCTATGCAGGAATATAATACAGTAATACACTTTATTATGAGCCTAATATATATTGTATAGGAAGTATAATACGTATAAGTTTAGTACGACGGACGGGGTGCGAAATGAATGCCGCGAAGGCGTATACATATAATGTAATAATGGAAGAAGAATAAAAAAAACGTCCTCAAATCGGAAATTGCGGGATGCACATTATAATGCGTACCTTAATAATGTACTCCGCAGAAGCGTTTAACCATTATTGTAGAGCAAACATCGGGAGGGTATACGTGCGTGAAATTGACAGAAATGCCCGGTGAAAAAACCAACGACGAATCGTGCTCGCGTATATTTAGGTATAGCCAGATTATTTTCAAGCGGTATTTATGTATATTTATTTAAACGATGATTGCGCGAGATACCGCGACGGGGTGCGGGTAAAAAAAATGTTTCATCTCACGACGGCGGAGACTTCAACGACCGGAACTGCGCGCGGAGATCGAATAGTGTTAGGTTTTTCTCAGTTTTCAAAATGGACGTGAACATTTATAAACGGTATTATAATATATATATGTATATATATATATAACGCGTATTACGGGTGGAATGCGATTATTTCCACGGTTAAATATTATTTCAAGCTTGATTTGTTTTCTTTAAATTAGTAGGAAAAAAATTATCATTCGCTTAATTTATGTCATTCAACAGTGATTGACATCATTATATCAGTATACTTTTATACATTTATATACGCCCGTTGTTGTTTTTGTCCGTTGAGAGTGTTGCTTTCAGAATTAATTAATTTTTTTTTTCTCACAAATCGAGTTTAAAAAAAAACCAACACACTCGAGTAGTTATGCAAGCTACTGCCACTCGTTTTATTGTTTATAAACATATTATACTTGTTATTTATTTGTCAACTACAGAAAAAACCACGTATCTTAGACTCGTAATGGGTACACCGTACTCTATAAATGAACGACATGGTATAATAATATTGTGTCGGCAATAAATGCCAATACATAGGTAGCATTCCAATTTAGGCTACTCTAATATCTAAATACCTATATGAATACAAAAGTAAGACTGTTGACCATACGTTATTACAAAATATTATCAATAATATAGGTACTTACCTATACTTGAGCAAATCATTTTGTTGAATATTTCATCATCCATGGGGTGTTTTAAAACTACATTTAGTGTATAATATTAATATATATTATAATAACATATTAAAAATGTAGGTATGGACATTTGTACGCATTAAATAAGTATCAAACTTTTTTTTAAACTGAACCTTTTTTTTATAACGTAGGTATAAAATGTTACAAAAGCTGGCAGTAAACAATAATTTTTATTAAGCAAATATGAAATTGATTAGTATATTATTCACTAAAACCAGCAAATTTACGAGATTTTTTTTCAGATTATATATTTTATGTTATAAAATAATCTGGCATCTTTTTTTAAATGGTATAGGTACTTCTAATGGTGCCTATGTGTATAAGTATTTGAAATATTTTTATAATTTCAACAAACGCATAAGCTGAGATACCGGTTTATAAGATATAAATTATTATTGACCGTACCGTGAGTAGGTACAGACGTACAAAAAAAAAAGTCGAATTTACAGTAATTTGTCATATCGCCTGGTGTTTGAAATTGTAGAGACAGCCATATTCGAGTAAGCAATATTTGCTGAAAAATATTATAATATTCTCTCGGTGTTATTCGTCTGAAATATTCATTATTTGAATACCAGTTTTTATATTTCAACGCTCTGAACTACGGTTAAATACTATTATAATAATATTGTATACGTCCTATAAATATATTAGATAATTCTTTTTATCATGAAATCAATTTTTCACCAAATATGTATCGACGAGACAAAATTATTAATATTACTACTATTTACGTATGAGTGCTATGACGAAATCACATAACAAAGCTGTTGCGGTAGTCATCAGTATCCTGAGTTCTCAGTTCAACCGATATACCAATAGTCATCTGGTCACTTTAGAACTTATACTCCTGTCTTGATCGGCAGGTACAATAATAATATTAAGTATCCTATCGAGCCCAAAACTGGTAGTTGGTATGTATATGTATACCTTAAAATATTTTCTGCGCCGCCAGTGTATGTAACAATCATATGGGTACGTACTTAATGTAATATAATATAATAATGGTATATTTTTAACAAGCCGACCGCAGTTGTTGGTAACGACGTTACAGCATCGACTCCGAAGTTTGGAACAATGTGGGTTTCTCACGACGATTAATGTATATAGGTATTATAGGTACCCACGTCGTGTGAGCGTTTGCGTATGTGTTTTAGATTTTTTTTTCTTATATATTATATTCTTTCTTTCGTTGCTGCATTGTTCTCAATAATTGGGACATCGTGTCTCCGTCGCCGAGCAGTATATTACACCGCAGCCGCAGCAGCAGCAACAGCCTACTGCAACAGTTGTAGACTGCAGCTGTTATTATAATTTTTTTTTATTATTATTATTTCGCAAATGCACCGTTGTCGTTGCGTCCGATCGAAAAACCATATATATATATTATGCCGGCCAGCATAAGTGGAATGGCTAGGAATATATTGGAGGTTCACGCCTAAGTATAACATATATATTGGTACCTACCTGCTATGGTGGGTACCACGACGCGTTTTCGCTACAGACGCGTGAAACAGGTGCTATGTAGTGAATTATACCGTGAAAATCTTACAACTGCTGCAGCAGTAGTGGATGTGCCTTATTCGCGGGGTGATGACTCGTGCGATTTGCTAAGGTGGGTGCCCGATTACATCGAATATACGGGAAGTTTATTATTCATTTGTCCGTATCGAGATATAATCGACCGTATACGAAATACAGATTTATAACGTCATGATGCAAACGAGTACGCAGTGTAATTTAAAAATATATTATCATAACATATAGGTATACCTAGGTATAACAGTTGTGTTCGCATGCATTTCGGCGTGTCGAGGCGGGAAGAAAATTAAAATAAATACGTAAATATCAATTATGACAAACTTCTGAGAACACATACACATGTATGTATACATGCATTATGCATGTATAAAAATATGTTACACTGGTCCAATTAACACGGAACACGCGAACGGTCCGGACACACAACAGGTTTAATGGGCAACAATCCGCATAGAGTCTATATTTAAGTACTGCGTATAATAATATGACTATAGAAATCCGAGAATTTTTTTTTCGCAATTTTCGAATCGCACACACTAGATGCGGTTGATTCTGCGCGATTCAGTTGAGTGTCAATCGCTATATGGAGGTTTTTCGTTGGAATAAGCCGCAGTCGCTTAGCGCCTACCCGCTCTATAAAATATTGTCAAGTCGGCTGCAACGCGGTCTGCAGATCAACACCATCAGACACCATATCACAAAATAATAATTTAATATCAGGACGGCTCTATGGCCGTACACACAATAACATAATATAATAATATTATTAACGGTCGGCTGGCCGTGTAGGGTGGCCGGCGATAGGTCATAAGGCGAGTAAACATCAATATAACCGCCTGGAGCAGGTTCGATAATATTTATCTCTCTATTGACCCGTCAAACTATTATTATATATGTACCGGAGAAAGAGATTTGTGTGCACAAGTTAAGTCACTACCATCTCTATGTCTCCACCGACACTTGTTATATTATATTTTGTACGTACCTATATCTATATATTGCAAGTGAGCAACCAGTCGTGAATCGTGACGCGAGATAACATCCCGAAAAGTGTGATTAAGTTTTTCCAGGGAGAAAATTATTTACACCGATGACGATCGCGAAAAGCGTAATATATGTACCTAGATAATGAAGAAACGGAAATTCGACATATTATAGTAATAATATTATTATGTCAGCACTAAATCCAAGTGAGACTTTACTGTAATCGGAATCAAAGTTGGATTTAGTCAATTTACACCTCAGGGAAGTCATATTTTCACCATATTTAAAATGTAAATGATCATTAATATGTGACGAATAACATACATAAGTACCTACTTGTATATATATAATATACTGTAAAGTTATTGTTTAAAAACTAGAGCCCTCTGCCCCCATTACCCCATTTATCCGGCACTGGTCGGAGTGACGGCCTATCGCCAAATTATCTCACCACTTTACGGTTACCGTGCTCTCGTGATAACTCGCCTCAAATTCTTAAAATTAAATGACGAATATAATGTAGATGAAGTCATCCAATCTTTCGTTATCTATAATGGGCTAAACGACTGAGACGTATTACTATATAATCTCATAATCTATGATCAGATAACTGAACAATTTTTAGGTACCAATTAATCGAAAAATAACTGCATAGAATAGTCCGTACTCCGTATACTATACTTAGATCAGTTAGATCTGATGCAAACCACGATCATTAAAAATAAAAACATTTGAGAGAACCGCCATTTTCATAAAAAATCTGCTCCGGTGCAACAGCCATATGTTTATTATATTGATCGATATTATCTGAAACCTTTGGTCCACGCATTTTCTGAACGATGAGTGTTGAAACTTGGAAATACGAAATAACTACGATAATATCATGGTTTTAATTTATTTTTAACTTATTACCGTGCCCCTGTCCAAACATAAAATTATCCGCAGCAGTTGCGTGAAAAAAACCACTTCAAATAGTTTACTGGTTTCCTCGGATTTTCGCAATAATAATAATAATATGCTCATTATGGCAATAGCCAATAATATTATTCTGTTTCAAATATAACAATCATCGTCATTTCCCGAACTACGTGGCTTGTCGACCGCTGCTGGGTGTGTCGCGCACTAATATTATTAGCGGGTGCACGAGCTGCGTACATACTTATTAATATATTATTATACACATAGTAATCTGAATATTGTTCGGTGAAACGATATTATAATATTTATGTATGAGTTATCCAAATCTTTGTTCTACGTTATAGAATGATCTCGTCGTCGTCGCGGCGGCATGTTTGTGTGTTTTATTAAGTTTTTATTAATTTTTTTTTTTTAATTACGATTTAACCACGTGTTACCTTTTTATATGGTTTCTCCGTGTGCATTCTCATAATATTATTATAAGACTTCTTCAGCCACTAGATATAAAGCTACTATCGGCGGCACTCGCGGATATATTATATGATCAATACGCTCATCGCTTATACTTTAACCAGACTACTTTCTTACCTATTATACCCTTTTGTACCCTTTCTTATTGTACCAAAAATAATAAACAACACAGAATATTGTTATACTTGTATACGCACTACGTATATCATTACACTCGTTTGGGTGTTTTTCGCGTGCACCCAACTGTGCTGCTGGACCTGTCCTTTATATATTATATATATATATATAGGTAAACGCAGTCACCGAGGAGCTATAGGTATTATGTAGGATAATCGCGAGTTTAACGGCGTATCAGCCGCTTTCTGGGTTGTAATAAATTATCGGTTTATTATATGGCTTCGCAGATAATGATCATCGCGCGAGGCATTAAACGTGTTAATTAATTGGCTATTAATTGTTAGCGCGCGCTCGCACACTGCTTTGTCCGCCGTCGCGAGTTGCTGCGCAAGCTTAAAATCGTTTTGTAATTACTGTTGCCGGGGAAAAAAACCAAACTGACAAACAAGAAAAATATATTCAAGAAATCCTAGTAGGTTTTTTTTCTTCCCGTGCACACGCTTATATATGTGCAACTCCCCGTCGCGGCTTCGAGTACACCGTGCATTGCATATTTGTCGCTAGTCCGTTATAATTGCACACTCGCCACACACACGCACGGCGAACACTGAGTACACGGGGTGAACACCGTCGGCAATCGTACCTATGTCGTTTCATCGGTCGCTGTAAATTATTAGTCAGCCAATTATAAAAAAATAAATAAAAAATAAAAAAAACCACTAACCGGCGATTCGAAGTGCGCGGGATTCGTCGCAGAACGCGTATTTAATAAAATAAATTATATATTCGCACTGTCCGTCATATCGTACAGCATTTTTACCACACGCGCTTATACTATAATGGACGATTTATCGAGAAATACAATTACAGAACAAATTCAATATTAATTTCTACACTCATGAGTGGTGTACCTATATATGTGTACAAATAATACTTATAATATAATATACCTGTTGAGTGTTGAAGCAGGTAACGCGCAAACATAAAAGCGCTCAGACAAAGTTTTCGATAAGCGTCGGACGGCGTCCAATAAATGCGATTGGAAATGCATTTGAAACTCGTTAACGAACTCGCTTATTATGCGCATTTCCATTATAAGTACAAACGGTAACCTGCAGAAACGATTGTGTATTATTATTATACTTTTTTTCGTTTGCTACCGCTGCAGTTTCGTTTTTTTACTGTTTTATTTAATGTTTATTCATTTATAATTTAATGAATCTTTTAAAAGGTTTTCGTTTCCAACTAACTCGATATAATATAATATAAACGTGTATAATAACTGCGGGTAGGTCTCGTCGAGTACGGCGCACATACTATTAGTATATAAAATGTATATAATATATATATATGTGTGTGTGTGTGTGTGTGTGTGTATAATCGTTATCCTAACGAATACATTCGATCGGACCAGCTTCTTATAATATGTATTTCGTTCACGAACCTAACCATATACGTGTGCGTTTCGATTGTTTCAGATAAGGCACAGATTCGGTTGCTACGACCAGGTGACCGAGGTGAACAGACTCCGAGTGCGTTATTGTAATTGGGTCCGGTTTTTGAAAATCACGCAGCACCATTCCGAACAACATGTCAACGTATTGGGAACCAAAATAAAAGGTACACACATCAACAACCGGTTCAATATATATACATATATATATGTTTTTATTTCACCGAAATACGTTTTTATTATTATTTATTTTTATTCACGACGATTACGCGATTATATTCGGGTATCTTGCCGAACCTGTTCGGGATTTAACACCGTGTGTGGATTTATGGTCGGATCGCGAGCGAGCGCGCGCGTGTGTGTGAGCTGAGACCGAGCAAACCGTCGTGCGCGTTTCATTGCAGATGTTTTTTTTATGATTATTATTTTGTTTTTCCCGAACAGGCGAACCCATGTACGAAGTGATCAAGAACATACCCGCCAACACAGAGTTGATCGTGCACTACCTGCCTGAGCGGCCGGAAGAGATATTCTTCATGCCCGCCGTCCACTACTTGAGAAACACGCTGTACAGACGAACCATGGACACAATCCTGGAAGGTATGTCCCTATATATTTTAATTATTATTACAGTAATTATCATTATAATACCATCATCGTCGACCATATAATGCGTCCCTGTCGAAGATCGAATTCTCTGCTATAGGTAAAATATATAAATAGCACATCTTCGACCATGTCTCCTGGGTCAAGTGCATGCCGATGATAGTCGATAACGCTCGTGTACATATTATAATTGTTAGTTAAACGCGCACCGCGATTGCCGACCACAAGTCGATACCGATACGAGATAGACGCTCGAACTCGGCTAAAACCATGACGCGAATTCCTACCCCTCCGATAAGGCCGCGACGGCGGCGGTATTTGCGATGTTTAATCTATCGTGTTTTTCCCGCGACTTTTCCTCGTATACATTTTTGTATATGGACATTTTTCGTATTCACAGATAGATAAAACGTATACAACTTTCCAATCAAACGAATATATTATAGTAAATTAACAGCAGACTTGTTCACCTGCTCCCCATAATTTTCCCAACTCAAAGCTGTTATTACATTTAATAATCATTATATTTTATAAGCCAGTAAAAAAAACGAAAGGGGTCCATAAATACTCCATTGCACCTGATAAGATGGCATTATCGTATATTTTTATCTCTACAATGTTCGACAAACAGGGGTTGGCGTCCAAGCAAATAGCGAGGGTTCGCGGCTTTCTGCCTCCCATCGTCTGTGCGTAGAACGTCCCAGCTCCTATAGGTATACTTAATACATTAAATCGTTATGCTATAAAATAAAATGCGAAATTGTCGATATTTCAATGACATCGATTACGCGCAGTAATACGACTGCTACGGTGATGTTATCACGTTTCTCGAATTTTTACGACCAGCCACCGCGAGCAGCTGCCGTGTCGGGGCATCACGCGATCGAGTGCGCGACGGGTCGCTGTTCGATAATAAAACGCGATATATTATTATATATTATACGTACCTACTTGTAAAAAATAATAACGTGCAGATCGGCCGGTATGCATAAAAAAAAAACATAAAAAAACAGAGGTCCTGCACCGTCGGCAGGCAGGCGATTCCTAGCGCTCACGCGCGTGCGGAGATCCGATCGCATCACGATATAGTAGCGGGAATTTTCGATTTTCGGATTTGACGACGTCCGTGCAAACGCGCACGCGCACTCCAAACGATCTCGGCCCGGCGTCAGACCGATCTAGATAAATAAAAATAAAATAAAATTACGTGTGCGAGCAGTGCTCTTATGGCACGCGGCGGCGGGAACTGGCGACTCGCGATTGCCGGTAATTGAAGTCGGTATATGCGAGTACCTACCTACCTACAATATAATAATAGTAATGTAATATATATGCAAATGGCCGACTAATTGAACCGCGGCGGTCCTTTGCCCGGGGATCGCGCCCGTCGGTGGTTTTACGCGCGCGCGCGAGCGCACAAACAGAAGCCGGTCGGAAGTATTATTATGATAATATATTGTATTATGTATATGTGAACTGCGGCGGCGGCGGCGGCGACGACGACGACGACAATAATTACATCGGGATCGCGATACACATATATAAATGCGTATATAGTTAGGTACCTACCTATCTACTTATATAACAGAGATACGCATAGTTTTATATATATCATGTGTACGCGAACATATAGACGAATAAACGAACACCGGCGGCGGCGGCGGTGGCGGCGGAAAACAATGGGATCGTCGGCGCCTTTGAGACCCGAGGGGGCCCCCGCCGGAATGCCATATTTATCTCTGGCGGCCGCCACAATATATAATATCGCCAAGGTGACGCGGCGGCGACGGGGCCGACAATTCGGTGCATTCCGTCCGGTGACACGACTCCGCCATTATAACCGGCCGGCAGCAGCACCAGCGGAGCGGTCCGATTGATGCACGCGATGCATTTTTGCATTTTATTCGTACATTAAATGCAATTGTCTCGTTGCTCGTCGCAGTCGTCCGCCACAATGGTCGTCGTCGTCCGCGCCATTACACCCCACGTCCACCTCACCTCACCGCTCCAACCATCGCATACCCACCACCACCCGCAAGCCGAGACCGGACGTCGTCGAGTATCTACCTATATATACCAGCTAGCGGGACGATCGTCGATCTACAGCGTGATTTATCGATACCTGAACCGATGTACATGTATATATAATATTATAATAGCCGGTCGAAGACTTTGCGCTTACCGTGTTACGCGCGACCGGGTTACGATTTAATTTTTCGATCGAAAACAGCGCATGTCGTGACAGTTGTATTCGTTCTTTCAGCGTATATTATTAATATAGATTCATCTCCGCACGTCCTATAGTAATTGCACGCAGACCGAGGCACGCTTCGTCATATTCGTATAATATTATAATAATAATAATAGTAATGACATACAAATCGTCGGCGGTGTAATTTATACGATTCCGATATAATATTATTTCGAGCTGTCGATAATACACAACACCACCTGCTGCGCGATTATCCGTTCGCGGTAGAAAGTCATGTAGACACCAATATACATACATGCATAATTAATATTATTTATAGTATACCTATATACATCGCGCTTAGTCTGTGGCTCCAGAATGGTAGGATTTATATTATAATGTGTAATATATATTTACACCTATATTATTATAACATATATACATTATATTATAAACAACTAAATATATGTCTACGCGGTTCCACGCGTCAAACGTGTCGGTACAATTAAAATCGCAGAGCTCTTAAGAAATGACAGTTCTTCAAATAATCATCATTATATAGATATTTTTTTTTACCCGTTTCCAATATAGTAATTATTTCATAGAAACGTTTCACCTCATATACCAGTTGCTGCAGAATACTATATCCGGACGCCAGCGATCTCCCTGTAGTCACGTTTAGTAGAAATATTTTATGTTCGTCACTGTACAGCGATCTTTCTATGATAATAATAATAATAATAATAATAATGCAAAATATCAGCAAACTCTTAATTAGACAAAAGTAATAAAATCCAAAACCAGTGGTTTACTCTATGCCTAAATGATATTATATAATAAAGAAAATTATTATAATATTATTACTCTATATCATGGGATCAGCCCGTTATACGATTGTGATTTCCGTTGACGGGAAGTCGCGACTCGAGTCTGTCTGATAAAATTATATGATGTTTCTTCACTTCATCGTGTTATTCGAACGTGACAATTTAGCGATATGACCGCGAGTATTGAGAGAGAAAAATTATGACTTTTTACATTCTGCAGTAGTCTCCTGTGCCCCGACACGGAGGCAGCTATTGTGACGGTCGTCGTGAATCGAGTACACGTGAATACTGTACGCAACAATAATATTATTATTATTATACGCTCAACATAATAATATATAATAATATAATATACGCGGATGGCGGCGAGATGGAGTGAAAAAAAAACCGGAGAAACGCACGCGCGTTCCGGAGATCTATATGCGCGGACGTCCGCGACGTGTCGGTCCGACAAGAGTGTTTTTTTTTCCCGCTGAAAGGAATCGGGTTGGCCGCCGCACAAAAGAAGAACGGTCCCGTCCGAAAAGTCACTGCTGCAATAAGCAGGAGCCGAGGTCTCCTTTCAATTTCAAAACGTGACGTCTGCAATAATGACCCACAAACGCGCGGGGCACACTTCGGCGTCGGCCGGACCATTGTCTCGGGATAACACCTCGTTTCGTCAATCTCTAAATCTCGACACGAAATCGGTGGCACCGCACTCCTCGTGCAGCCCACACCGCCGCTGGATCCGAGTACACCGCTTCACGAGACTCGCGGGTTAATCTCCCGCTCATTCAATCCCCCCCCCCCATATTCCTCCGCCACCGACGACTCTCGGTCACCGCGTGCCCAATGACTAGTGCCTACTCTGTACACTATATAATATTATAGGTACTCATATATTACACACGCACACATCATACAGTGTGGCCGTAGTATATCGACTATGTATTGTAAACAAGAGTGGTGTGTGCGCCTTCAACCGTGTGCGCTATACGTGTGTACCTATTTTTTTACCCATTTATCTCTCCTCTCGCTAGGCCGAATCTATAACAAGCGCGTATGTGCATTAGGCACGCACGAGCCATGTCGTCCGCATCAACAATGCATTACGATTTCCCTCCCAACACCTCCAACCCACACTATCACCACATTCACGCTCCACGACGACGTTGGCTTCCGAACGGTTCGACCGGCTAATTACGTTTGGTGTTCGGTGGCGAGGGGGGGGGGGAGAGGGGTTCGTGCTCGTGTCCGCGAGACTGGCGGAAAAACGGCCGACAGACTATATTATTATAATATTATAATAGCGGACTCGATATGTGAGATGTTGTGAAATACTATATATATAGGTACTTCGACAAACACACGAAATAATGGTAATATATTTTACAGCCGAGGCGAATCACGTTTGGCGATCGTCGATATTATATTATACGAAACCATTTTTAGATTGACTATAACATAATATAATGTACCTATAATATATATCACATTATTCGATGCGATGTACTATAATAATATTTTAATAGATACGCGTTATAATAAACGTATATACGCCTCCATATCCTACCTGTATAGTATGGCGATGATGAGCGCTCACGACGTTACGAAACGATTCAGTTAATTACGCGTATCCATATACTGCAGCTGATGATAATAATTAACAAACGTGCAGCATTTATTTAAATCGTTTCATTATACCCACGGTATTTTAAGCGATTTTTTTTCCTATCGAAAGAAAATCGTTTATGATTTAAAAGTTAAAACGAACATCAATAATAATTATCGTTTCGTTCGTCAAAATCACAATATTATAAAATAATATATTCCTCTGTTACTACTTACTACTTGATTTCTTAACTTACTCACAAGTCTTTCTAGAGCACACTTTTCTGGGAATCGAATGAAGTCTATAATTATTTTGTTCTGTCCATTAAAATAAGAAATACTATGTTATCTGTAATTGATTATTCTAGTTATTGTTTTTTTAATGGTTTTTCTTACTTAGGTTACCTACCTAAATTAGGTACTATTCTAACCTCTTTATTAATTTGATGTGAGTACTATATTATTACTACACTTCCTCCGCTTTCTATTTTCCTATTTATATCGTCAACGTCTCAATGACATTAACATAATATATATATTATTATGATTGTTATCCGTGTTCGAAAAAGGTTTGTTACACCGTTTAGTTTTGTATAGAATGTTTCAATGCGGTCGACAATCCACGTACGCGTTTTTGTAGTGGCCAAATATCCCCGTTGTCATAACGAACACTACTTAATTTTTATTTTTTAAATTAATTTACATATTTGTTTGCTTTAATCTTTTGGAGGGATCATCGTTTTATCGTCACTAATACGTGGGCTCGGCGTAATATTATTAAAAATGAACGCGGACGCCGAAAGTTTCACCCTCAATTTTCTATTTTGTACTTTGACTGATCACATAATATTAATGTAATACGTTGAATAATCCCGGCGATTCCGCGTAATGAGATGAGACATTCATACTATACAACTATTAACTATTGTTTCGAACGAGCGAGGTCGCTCGGGGACGTCTTCGAGGCGGCGCGGCGTGGGCCCAGAGTAGATTGACGCAAAACGACCTTGTCCCTAGCCTTATACGCCGGTAACATACAATATGTTATATTATAATATTACAACGATAGGTACGTTGTCGTCCTGTTTACGGCTACTTGAATTAATACTGCGTAAAATGGCCTCGAGCGGCGTGTGAATAAAAAAAAAACGCGACACTGCAACGTTATTGCTGCGGTATATTATAATAATGCGTTTACGGGCTCGATACATAATATTATATTACCATTATATACCCATACTAATATTTATATTATTTATGTATTATATACATTTATGTTATGTACTACACCGGACGGTGTAGGAATAATATACCAAACGCGTTAGATTTTCGTAATAGCATATTATGTCGTAGGTATTTGTACAATGTACAAACTGCAGCTAGGTATATAAAAGCCGATAGGTATTCACAGGACCATATACACGGTATAAAAATGGTATACGCGTATATTACGATAACAACGCACCTCTGCATCAATTTTTCAACTAGCCACGACGGGTACCATCTCGCAGTCACTGACTTCGCGCTCTATATACCACCAATATATTTTAATTATTATCGACCAATGACTCTGGCGTACGATGACGGACTGCTGCGGGACGGAATGAAAAGTCAAAACTAAAAATGGAAATGGAAACGACACGGAATCCCGAATGATATACGCGTGTGCATCGTGAGAGCATATAATATAATATACCTATAAAGTAGAGAAAAAACAGAGACGGAATATGTTCGATACGAGCACACACATATACCTACGCTCACACTCGAACACATAGGTACGCGTACACGTCCAAAGACCAATATCGTTGTATAATAATGCGTACGGTTTGTCCATTGTTCTGGTGGCTATTGGTGATTGTGAGGCGGCGGCGACAATATATACGCGAGTATTATATTATTATTATTATTATATATAAGTGCAGTAGACACTATTATACATACATACATATATACCTATATACGCGTACTTGCGTACCTACGTACCTATACCCCGTGGCCAAGGCGGTACTCACTTCCAAACGGTAGCGGCACGTCCTTCTATTGTTTGGCCGTCGTCGCCGCTGCCGCCCGATCGACGTCAGGCGCGGGTATTGTCCTCGGCTCTTCTCATCCCCCGGCCCGCACTGAGACGGTGACACGGACTTGATTTGCGTCCGTCTCTCCGGTGTACTTGTGTATGTTCGTATATATTATATGTATATGCGTGTGTATGTGTGTGAGTGTGTGTGTGTGTGTGTGTGTGTGTGTGTGTGTGTGTGTGTGTGTGTGTGTGTGTGTGTGTGTGTGTGCATGTAGGTATATATGAACACATATAGGTATAAATGTATGATATTATAAGCGCGATGGTCGTCACGCGAGATCGAAACGGAGGAAAACAGAGTATATCTATACATATATATACGTCAAGTATATTATTATTATACGGGATGCATAAGCGTGCAACGTATTTTTATATCGGAAAATCGAATACGAACCGCATATATTATAATGGTCGTTCCCGTTCAAAATCCTGAAAAAAATGAGTATTTACGAAAATTGTTTTTTTTTCCAATCGTGCTTCGATAGAACAAAATATTGTTATTTCAGCGGTCTTTAGAAAAAAAAATACCGATTTTTTCTGGTTGTTGGGAAGTTTTGGTATATGAGATAGAGTGGAAGGAATGCATAATCAACACCAACACCACCACCAGCGAACCATGCAGTCTAATCACGACTATGATAGGATGATAATGTTACAGTATTAATATTACAGTAGGTATGTACAACGTAGGAATAATAATCTGTGTACCTATAGAACGTATAGTATGTACCTACATTATTTAGGAGTGTGAACGGGGTTTTTTTTTCGTTGGTTTGTTTGTTACGGGTGCTTCACGCGATTCAGAAAACGACATAATAATAACGCGAAAAATGAAATATTATCCAATAATAATAATATAACATAGTCTCACATAAAATATACTCACGGCACGTACGACGTGTGTATGAATTGCTGAGGCAGGGTTGTAAGAGTGCGACGATTATGTGTCGTTATAATAATATAATAATAATAATATACGTTTCATCGTCACGACGTCATATAGGTACCTACTATTGAATATTGATAGGCTACTACAATAACCTTCCGACTGCTCTTTATATGATAATATATATGTCGAACAGAAATTAGTTGACGTGTCTGTCGTCACCGCAAACTCATTGTTCGACGACGGTCGTGCGTCCGTCTCTTGGACCACTGCTACAAATCTGGTGACTGTCCGCGAAGAAGGTTTGTACTGTGGGAAGTGGACTGGAAATGTCATTAATTCGACGAACACGTATCGTAACTCGTGATGGACAGTTCCGTTACCGCATCAGTATAAATACAGTTTTTGGAGGCAACATACGATTTGATGGGGAGCGAATACCTCTCCTTTATATAATAAAAATATACGTATTTGCACTACGATCTTCGACGAGACGGTTGACTTGCATCATTCGATATTATGACTGTAAAATAAGACGGAATAAAGTACACACCTATTCAAAACGGAAATAATCGGACAAATTGTCTTCCAAATCGGTGGCCTGGTTTTGTCACAGAGAACTTATACCCATCCGCCTAGATATAGGAAAAATGTACTACTTCGGCCGGCGTATCGACGACGTGAAAGCGCGTATATCGAATCGCGTATCTAAGCGTACGGGACGCGACACGAACAGTTTTCATCCAAATACGCATATAAATTGACTCTTGTACGCCGTACTACGTAGGTACCTATATAATATATGTATAGACTATAGAGTAATAGTAATAAGCAGCAACATAGACGATCGACTTGGCGAGATTATCGTTTTAATTGGAACTATAACGGCGGATAAGACCATGGTGGCTTTTGCTCGGGTCCGCACGGTTTAATAATAATAATATAATCAACCGCGGCATAATAATATTCACGTTGCCGTAATCACAGACAATGTAGATACAACTATACCTATGATGCTAGGTACCTCTACCTCTATAATAATAATATATATTTTAATAATAACGAGTGTTCAATCTAATCTAAATACTATATTCAAGCACAAAGTCTCTTTTTACGGAATCTTACAGCAGGAGAGAGCCAAGACCACATTTAAATGTGCTCACTTTCTTATGCATTATTAAGTATAGATAAATAGAAGTGTCGGAACTCGGTCTTATGTGTCTCGTGTGTTAAGGCTACACAAAACATTGTACCGTCATGCGAAGACTATAATATATTATAATTATGCAGTTTGACAACTCGTTTAAACCATTAAAAACGAAATTGTGTAAAATAAAAAACTATATTATCACTTATTGGAGCCTCGCGAAATACAATACAATGTTTTGTACATTGTTCAATACATCAACGGACGTTTAAATAGATTATCAATGTAAATAATATTATGCCTTTTTTTATTTTTCCAGACTCACCGTTGGACCTATCCATGTCGCTACTGTCCCGGGCGTTCGGCACGTCTTCCGCGTCATCGGCGTCTTCCCCGCCCAGCGGACTGGACACGGACGAGCGCAAGTCGTTGTCCGGTGAATCGTCTTCGGCCAACTCTTTATCCGGCGACACAGCATCGCTGGACCACAACGTGAACATGATCGTGTGCAACACGACTCCGGTGAAACCGAGGCCGTTCCGCGGAGAGCGCACCCTGCTGCCGTGCGAGGTGTGCCGCAAAGCTTTCGACCGACCGTCGTTGCTTAAGAGACACATGCGCACCCACACCGGTACGTCTATAGAAATCATTATAATATTATTTATTCATTTAACCTAAATCCGGCTACACTAATTTAACATGGGAATTTTCGTTATGTCGTAATACCTATAGTGTTTACCTGCACACCGTTTTCGTTTTCCTGCAGCGGCGGCGTTCCGGAATGTTTGTTTCAGTTGCGACTCTAAAAGAAATTAATATAATAATTCTATCGCGAAATTTCTTCGTATTTACTTAACGTGCGTATAACAACAGATTGACCACCACGGGTTTTTTTCGCAAGTCACTCAAATCTGCTTTTGAGACTCGATTTGAAGTTTCTTAAAAATCGATTTCAGGGATACCTTGTTTGGGGTCTCAATTATCAGTATTTTCAAGATTAGAAATGCACAGTGTTGCCACTTTCAGCAGGTATCATAAGATTGCAAATATCATTATTAATTATTTTTAATCATTTTTTCTTTAAATTGGTAAAACTGTGTTTGTGTAAACCTATCAAAAAACGTCGTGGCGACTGGTAGGAAATTCCCGAGAACCCAAAATGAGTTTAATGGTGGTTAACTACGCATATAAACGGCATATTATAAATCGTGAGAGGTACGAATTTTTGTGTAGCTAAACCATTTTCCATAATATTCTTTAATATGACAATCGTATTGAACCGGCCTCAAAATGTCGTCTTCGTTACGTTTAAAAGGAGATTGCAAAACACACAGCACTACAGCAGACGCAAGTCACAATTCACATAGGTACTATTATTATACTGTTATGACATATGTTTATTTTACTGGTGCAGTGAAGAACCATGGCGTTCGTACTTTGCCGACGACAATATAAACATAATAAAATATTAACGTGTTTACTGTTTACACATAATAATATATTTCCATATAATGCCGCGTTATTATATGCATATAATATTATTGATGTGCATCTAATGTAATAGTACCTACACAACGCGTACATAATAAAATGTGATCCGTAGATAATTTCGCGAAATAAAAAAAAAAGCTGCAGCAGAAAGCTTACCGCAACAACTTCTCAGCGTACATATAAGTATAATAATATGCATCATAGTACGAGACTGGTCCATAAACATCAGCGATTACGATAATATACGCTCGCACTGGCTCTCCATTCGGTCGTTTCCCGAGACCGGATGACGCTGTTTTTCTTTTCCATATTTTAATTTTTTTTTATTATTATTACATCCATCTTAAGTCTCGCGTATTCAATTCCCACGGCCCGGATCAAAATCGATGGCCTCTCGGATCCTGTTGACCGACATCCACTCTCCGATATAACACCCCATACACATATATATATTATAATATTATACCCAAGTATTTTGTGAAAAATCGTTTCCCACAACTAATACCATCGCATACGTTTTCCAATGCAGGTGAAAAGCCTCACGTCTGTGCAGTGTGCAACAAGGGTTTCTCGACGTCGAGTTCGTTGAACACTCACCGGCGGATCCACAGCGGCGAAAAACCGCACCAGTGTGGCGTTTGCGGAAAACGGTTCACGGCCAGTTCTAATCTCTACTACCACCGAATGACTCACATTAAGGTAAGCCTAGCTATAGCGTTATTTTTTTAAATATTGTTGAATTCAAAAAATATTTTTTTATATTTCATCCACATCATATTATAATATTATGTAGAATTCGCGGGAAATAATAGTAAAACAAATTGTCAGTCGAAATACGACTTTTTTGTTCGCTTAACGATTTGTAGGTACGTATGATATTCAATAGCATATAAGTATCTAATATTATATGCATATTATACGTATATATAGTCTGCAGTAGAGCATAAATTACCCAGTTCGGCCACTATATTATAGAAGGCCAATAAAACCAGACCATTGACCTCTTATTATAATGACGTCTTATGTACGATCCAACACACGAAATTGTTCACGACAGATTTTTTCTCCGAATATTACACACCTATTAAAATTGGTTATTATAGCATATTTTAGTCATTATATTTCCGCCGAATGGTTTATTTAAATTTGGCTTTTAACTGTGATCGATAACAATTTTCTCCTACCCTCGACCCTAAATATGAATTTTCGGCTTACAAATTGAACATTATAAATTGAATTCCTATACATACAGTATAATATTATACAATTCCAACAAAAATATTTTTCAATTTTTAAATACTCGATTTCGATATATTTTTAATCAAAATATTATATTGTACTAAGTCAATATTATACATTTTTAACACTACAATATAAAATATATGATTTTTAATAAATACATTTATACGAAACTCGAGGTATATCTATATATCTATAGATATTGTTATATTATATACGTACACAATTTAAACACGTATAATACAGTATAATTATTACATTTTCATCGTTTTTTTTACATATTTAATATTATATATTTTTATTCATTATTCTAATATATACCTGTTATTAACACGAATGAAAATATTGATAAAAATGTGATAATCAATCATTATATTCGAACGGTGGCCACGGTATAGAATCGAGTTACACTATTACGTTTTTAAGAGTCTCGTCGTGTACATGTATAATAATAATCGTATTATTAATATTATTAACATACCCATAAACCGTCGGCCGGTTAACAACTAAACCGTCGTGACTGTAATACAAGAGAGGGCTAAAGACAGGATCCACACCGCTTCGGTCGGGTGTGTGTGTGTGTGTGTGTACTGTATATTATACATATACGACTTTTTTAATGTTCCAAGACTCACGCAAGATTATGGGTCTTTAATAATACGTCTGAACCAGTCTGTGGGGCATACAGATTATTATTATCTCTGCGCGCGGTGGATTGGTTAGTGTGTATAGATTTTTTTTCAAACTCAAATAATTATTATACACGGAATTAAAATTAAAATCGTGTGGAACACGTAACACCGAGCTACTTATTTGTGGCTGGGTCTCCGCGCTTGGAGATGGTGTCCGGATACTGGTGGTTTAATTTCGTGTTTTTTCTTTTTATTATTATTATTATTATTATTATTATTATGTGCTCGCAATTTAAAAAAAAACATAGTATATATATTAGTATAATAAACCAGAATGGTTTTTAATATTTCGATCAATTTTGTCGTAAACACGAAGGAAAAAGTGGTTTCCGACGTGACCCGAACCTTTATATTATTAGATATATTATATTATTATAGTATGTGCATTTGGTTATATAGTTTAAATTTGGAACCAAAATTCATCTCGTCTAACCGGTTGACGGACGTATATTATATTAATATAGTGGAAGTGCTCATACACACTCATCGCAGGATCGGTTGCGATTCTCTTCATGTGTGTATATAGTATAATAGGTATATACATTGTAGGTATGTATATCATTAGACATAACCGAGCGTGAGATCTCCTGATGTGTGATTATTTTCCTGAAATTATAGTTAATATAGGTATGATATATTGACGGAATTGTATGTAGGTATAGTGACGACAGCGACACGTTTATGGTTTCACGGGGTGGATCACTTATATAGTGGCAAGTTCGTAATCTTATTTTATTTTTCATACTAAGTTTGGATTTGACTAAGATCTCCAAACTAACTACGGCGAAGAAGAGTTGGTACGAGTATATATTATATGAAGGTTCTACTACCCCAATTGAAATTTGTTCTACCTTTACTGGCTCAAATAATTAATAAATTTTACCCCATAAACTCTAAATATATTCAGGTATTTAATTATGTAGGATAAGCTTACACTCGTCCCGTGTAACCGTAGCCGTTATCCAATCGCGGACTTAATATACTGCAAGGTCGGCGTGAAACTGAAGCGCAGTCGTTACAGTTATAATATTATATAGTGTTGAACTTCGTGCATACCTACATATCGATGCAAATATCTGCACGTACTTACTTGTTTAATCATTGTAATATTATATTGCGTGGAAAACACTTCAAGTACCTATATAGGAACGTTGAAAAGATAATTTGCGGTTTGAGCTATCACTTCTACTAAATAGGAAAGTGATCAAAATAATATTATAACAGTATCACAGTCCAAATCATAATTATTTTCAGCTGTCTACCAATGGTCTCAAACAAAAATATTCGAAACTTCTCTCAATTAAGACCCACTATATATATTGGTACATGAAGTCGATCAAAAGAATAGCAAACACACTCACATGATCTTTAGGAACACACTTTCACAGGCAAAACAAATATACATCTCACTGGCTGATGATGTGCACCTACCTAAGAAGAAAATACAAAATAAAACTAAGACCAATCGAATGGAAAAATCAAATCATACAAAATCCATCAAACAAACTTTTCCCGACTTCCTCCTCGAATAAACTCACACCTGACAGGAGTGCGTAAGCTTTAAACCCCTTTCATACAAGGGTTAGTAATAAGAAAGTTAATAACTATTGTAGAAGTCTAATTTAAAAAACATATATGATTAATACAGATAAATAGAAAATCAAAATATTTTTAAAAAAATCAAATCAAAACAGAAAATATTTTTAATAAAATACTGTAGAGTACGCAATGCTCATAATCTTAATCACATCTCCGGGACATCTCTTCGAGTTGTACAAAACTAGATAATATTGTAATAAGCGGACGGCAACGCAAAAACGGATTGATCGAGAATCGTTTACGATCAAACCACAGAATGTATGAAATGTTGAAATATATACATATTCTGTGATCAAACGATTAATTAATAATTTGTATGATATCACAGGCGCCAAACAATGTACTTGCAGCGTGTCAATCAAAAATGCTAAGTTCATTAATATGTGTATGATCATTAAACTGCGGTAGTGGTTACTAGAGCTGTATACGATTCTTCGAATTCCGGCCGAAAGGTCCATAAATTATTATTCTTTTAATCGCGTTACAACAATATAATACGCGCATGAACGGGGAAAAAACATCGGACTCAGAGGCGACGGCAGCAGATGTGTCGACGGAGTCAGTGCATTATATTATTATTGTACGCAATATATTATATAATATATAAATGCTCCTTGGACACGCAACGCACGGTGATAAAATATAATGCGAACGGCACGCCACACGACTCCGTGTCAACAATAATAACGACGACACGACGATGTATTATTGCAATCGGCGCTGTGAAAAAACGGTGATAATTTTATTATTATGATATTATTATTGAAATCGCAGTATCGATTGCGCGGCTGGTGCGCGCGAGGAAAAATAAGAACCGTCGAAGGACATCGCGATCCGAATACCACGACGATGGTATTATAATAGGGTATTAATTCGAGATGATGAATTATTGCAGCCCCCGATTCGTGGTTGGCTGGAACGTATACAACTGGTTAGGTCAGTACTTACCTGCATCATGGAGTAGAATAATAATTATGTAGAAGTCACCCATTTGCTTGTTCAAATTTCGACTTCAGCACTTCAACTAAAATAGGTACTTTAGACAAAAAAAACTACTTATGGTTCCCACAGAAAAATTGGTTAAAAATTGAAGAATGGATATTTTGTATTTTTGTGTTGTCAGGCAGAACTGTAAGTACTCGAATCACACAACTACAGCTGTTAGCAATAAGGCAACATGTTTTCCGAAAATCAGGGTTATCCATCAAATTCGAAGCATAAAAACGGTGAGGGGTAAGCATAATGAAAATATAACCACCATACAACAATATTATCTACACTGCGGGTAGTCAGGATCGCGATCGATAAATTATTATGTTGTAATAATGCGCTTTCCGCGAAAATCAATTGTCGCGACGTGTTGCGGCGCACGGTCTTGTGTCGCGCGCGCTGTCAGAGCGCCGGACGGTCGTGCGGCGTGCGCGCACCTTAATCGCAGCTATAAAAATATGATCGTCCCGTGTGCAGAGGTGGCGTTTCTTCTCCCGCCGCAACAGGTATATACCGCTCCGCACCCACCGGCCGGCGAACGTGGTTACCCGCCGTGGGAACTGTGCACACACACACACACACACACGCGTATATACGCATACGATGTTATCCGGACCGTATCGCATCTTATCGTGGTCACGTATCTCCGTCGTATATTATATTCGGGTGCAAACTACGGTTGTGTTTCGATCGTGGCCGAGAGGGCAGTTGATGACCAGCACACGACCGTTTCTTCGGTATTTATGAGGTATATATCGGCCATATATACCGTACACACACGTATATAATATAATAACTGCTGTAATGTGCAACGCCATACCATGTCCTTCGGTCCCATACGCAATACCGCCGATATCAATAACAATAATAATAATAATAATAAATAATATTATATTATGTACCTATATAGGATGTATATACACAATATTATATAATATACCCACTATTGTGTATACATAACGCGCATCTATACTATATTATTATAACGGTTATTATACTGCTCTGGCACGTTGCACTTAACCGCGGAGTAGGTACACTATAGCTAAGGTTCACGATACGGATAAGCGGCGATCGGCGAGCAAAGGAGAAAAAAAATTCGAACCACGAGTAATCCGATCACGCAAATATGTCATACAGACGGTGCATTATGGAAAGAGTACTATGTTTATTATTGTATCTACCTACATAATACTCGTCTGGTGATCGTATATTATATAATCGCACGCAGAGATCGACGGCGTGGAAATTCAGTGCAACCGGAGGGGTTGAGGCGATTTGCGATATATATCTGCAATACGGCGGTGTACATACATCATCCGTTTGAAACGGTTTGAATAGCAAGTAAAAATTGTATTACGATATCGTCGCCGAAGGGTCATCTCGTCGGAGCTGTCGGATTTATTAAATTTGGCCGCGGTCACAGAGCGCTTACCGTGACCGCGAATACGGTCGTATATATTATCATTCGTATGTATTGTTTTATCATAAAGGCATACCTACCGTATATATATGCAGTATAGTGTTAATAATCGATTTAATTTCCGGAAACTTACCTCACCGGAAGTCTTGCTGGCGTTAACAAGGAGGCCGGGGGTGAAGGATGTTCTTTGACTCGGGGTTTCGAGTCGACGTCCGTGACGGCCGAAGGGTCGTATTTATTGTATAATATTATAATAGTACGTCCTCCGAATTGTATTTTACCGGAGAACGACATTCCGCGCGCCACCGACGATCAGATAATATAACAACTTTACTACTATATATACGTTTCCCGGGCTGCCGCGGTCGCTTACCCATAGTGTACTTATATATAATATACTTTATAATTAATAAAGTATGTTGTACAATGTACATGTTACGTGTACGATTATATGTGTACAGTGTCGAGGTCGTTATCGAAAACCAGCGAACCGAAATACACATACACCTATATTTACGCACATAATGCGTACCTATAATAATATTTTAACTCGTATACTTGCATATACGTAAGACGAACCGCGGGAAAGAAAACGAGACCATATGACTTCCTGTTTAGGTATACGCAAGAATATTATCACAATACTCGGCACACGGTAGCCGCCAGTGCGCGGCCGTGTAGGAGCGCATTGTATCGAACCACCCTCGTCCGGCTCGGTGCCCGAACGACGCCTGAGCGGAAACGGCGGCGTGGGGAGGCCTAAACAAGAGGCGTTTTTTGAGAGACGAAAAGTTGCAAAATCATCGTAGTCTATCGTGCAGTGTGCAGCGGTGTTGTCGTCTTCGTCGTGTCGAGTGCAGCAGACGGGTCCATTAAGAAAGAGGAAGAAGTGTACAACCAAAGTATTCATGTACATATTATATATATACACAGATACAATGCATACGTGTGGAGGCCGTCAGAAAAAAAACACTAATGACCGGCTTGCGGTCCGGAGGAAATCGTAATTTGACGGCGGCGGCGGCGGGCGGAGCGCGTGCCACTTAAACGCGGGCGCGCGCGCTCGACAGACGAAACCGATTGAATTGAAAACGATTATATTATTATTATTATATTATTTATTCTATTCGAACAACAATCGTCGGCTGCTGCGTCGGACTGCGGTCGTGTGCTTATGTATAAAACTATAATACTACACCTACCTAACTATATACTATACACTATAGGTATATACGCGTATACATGCGGCGGCGGGTGTAGGGATGAGACATGGTAACAAAACGTTTCCGGCGTAGATGAAGTAGCGTCTCTACGGGAGTCTATAATCTCTAATATAATAATATACACGTTGATAATAATAATACAAATAATAACAGTACAGCTATGCCTGCATTATATTATTCATACCACATTTTTGCGGTCTTCGTAGTATAATAATGTACGCGTCCGTCGACGAAAAGCACACACATAAAAAATTTTTAATTTCTCAGCATCGTTCTTATATCGACTACTCGAGGTACTCGTGTATTAAAATCCACATACAATCTACCGATAACACGCATTAGTTTTACAATAAAACGAATTGTACACACACTCGGCTGCCGTTTAAAGCCTCTCAAGTCACAGGTTATAGAGCCACTATAAACGGCAGTTCACCCGAGTCTATATTTAGTAACACGTACCGTTTAAGTAAATATACAAGTGCAGCTATAATGTAGCAGCAGTACCTTAGAGCAGCATACTTACCTAGTTGAATAAATATTATGAACGTTGGTTACCTATACATGAGCGACAACGAAGGTCGCGATCTGTCTCTTTATTATATAAATATTGTTATACTATGTAATTATAAATATATGATGCATAATAATATATTTCATTATTATTATATCTTATTACCTCAATTTATTAAACTCTTAGCCAAAGCAATCAAATGCGAATTCCGATTAAAACGTGTGGGTTCCCAATTCTCTGTGCAATGTAGTAGGTAGGTATATAATATATTATACGCACAGTATGAGCGATTAACATGCATATACCGGAAACCAGATCGATATATTATTATAACATTTATATAAACAGCAGTATATATTAATATTAATACCATGGGCATTTTATTTCTTCCGTATAGTTCGTATTACGTTTTTTTTTTTGGCTTTGTTAACAAACCGTTTAAATATAAAATATCGATTTTGCGAATACTTGGAAATTGTTATACACAGCTACACAGATGTTTCGAACCCGAGGCAATAAAATTTGATTATGATATTACATAATAATATTATTATTATCCTTCTGGACCTTTCCAAGAGTGGTTTATCCGGAATCGAATAATTTCAACCGACAATACCTCCTGCATATAATAATGTAGCTGCCGGTATCTTGTAATATATATATTTATACATAATATCATATACCTACCTACCTAGCTGACACGCATATTTTTGTCAGGTGCACCTCGGAGCAATATTGTTGTAAGTTCGTATTATTATTATTTCTTTATTTTTTTGTCGGCCAACTGTCGCGAAACAATACCAGAGAAAAAAGCAATTACATCACGTGCGTGTTATTTTTTTAAGGAAATGACTGTGTATCGTGCGCACTCCTATATGTATATGCGCTGGGCGTTTGAAGAGCAATTTCCTATTTCACAAAACCATATGGCGTTCCCTTGTGTGCGTGCGTGTGTGTGTGTACGTCTTGGTCTTGGCCGGGGCGCTGGCGGCGGATCGTAACAATCGCTATTATCTTATTCTTCTACTTCCCTCCGACAATAAAAAAGGGTTTCTGACAGACCGGAACCCCGTGAAAAAAAACACACACTTCTCGGACACGGTCCGAGAAACAATTCTCACAACACCCCCACCCTCTGCAAACTAGGCGATCGAAGGAGGTGGCGGCGACGACGACGAGACTCTCGCGCAAATGGATTGCCGATTTATACGAATGTACTACAATGTAGGTATAGGTACGGAGCACCCAGCACATTGCATATACGAGTATAGCTCGGTGGGTCACATATTTATATTATAATAGTATAGTGTATCGGAAACCTATTGGCATTGGGCATATTTCGACGTATCTAATACATCGTTATATATTATATATATGCATGCACGTTGCGTACTTGCGTAATATATATTATATTCTTCTAAATAATAATGTATGCGAGAAAAAAAACACCGGCTGCGGTGTTTCGATCTCGTTAAAAAGCTAAAAAACCCGTTTACAGCCGATGAATAAAATTCAATGTGCATCGCATTTTCATTCCACCAAATCCTTCGGTGTTTGTCTGCTGGGTACCAATAATATTATATTGCCAATATCACATATGAGAACATTATCGTTCCGTCCTAATATATATTATTATATTATAATATATACGAGCCAATATATTATATATGTATAGTGCATACAGGAGACACCCACCTACCATATTTATCAAATTAAATAATAATATATTCTCTGGTAATCTTGTTCGCACGACACGAATGACCGATCGCGATATAAAATAATTTACATTTTTTCTCAGCCACTTCGAATCGTTTACACGGCGTTTGATATTTTTAATCAAAAGCATGGCTGAAGGCGACGAAGACGACGACAACGATTAGAGACCGTACATAATATAAGCGTGAGTAATATATTATTTTACTGTGAAAACAGCAAGCGACCAGTTTTTTCTTATCTCCTTTCTTCCCGACCTCGGGATAACACGAGATTTACCATAAATTCGAATTTAAAATATCCTCCACCAGACAAAAAAATAGATACCCAATAAGTATATACAACTATAAAATTTAATAACGAATAATAATATTGTAATAACATCTGAAGTTGCTACCAATATAATATTATTAAATGTCCGAGTCCTGCAGCGAATAGCCTCCAGAAACAGCAAGGGGGTGTCCTGGTTCTATATATTTAGTCCACATGTACCATCATGATATTATTATCTTGTCGTTTAATAATATTATTAGGTATATATACCTATTACCTACCTATAGTGTATTGTGTATAATATAATAGTCAATATTGATAACAGGTAAATAATTATTTCGACGATCTTATTTTCGAGCTATTTGTCTATACAGTATACGGGTATATCGTGTACCCATAATATGCGCTGAATAATAAAATATTTGATACTGTGGCGGCGGCGACAGTCTGTGGTGTATATATTTTAATAATATATATAATGCATTATACCTACGCCATATATAGGTACGCCACGAAGGCTCGCGCTGCCGATCAGAATTGATTATTATTATGATCATTATTGTACAGCGGCCTAATAGTGAAAACATGTCGGATCAGCTCCCATTTGGTGTTGCAGTGCCCGTCGTCGTATTGATCGTTTTACAATGGGAACAATGGTCTTGCGAAGGGTTCTCGCAGAAGTCGTTTTCAATATGATTATCATTATTATTATTATTATTATTATTATTATTATTATTTGAGAAAGACGCGCGGTCTGTACGGTTTCTTTGTGGCTCCCTCCTAGCTCCCCGTCCGCCCCATATATGAAAGGAAAACATTATTGTTATTACTATATAATATGTATACATTGTTCGCCTTTTGTGAGCAGCTCACACCCTTATATATACCATCACACACACAAATAAATACATATAAGTAGGTACCTATGTAACTGTACTATATATGTATATAATATTATATTGATCGAATAATTACCAGGCAAGTCACAATTATTAAATTATTATTACAGTATACCTATAAGTGCATATACATATATATAATATACTGTATAGTACTGCAGGTATTCGCCTTGTGTTGTGTGGACGGGAAGATGCGGTGACGGCAGCGGACAGGTGGCGTACCCTTACGATTCGTTCCGACAGTCGTCGTCGGTATAGTACTATATTCATATTATGAACGTTGTGGTGTTTACCTCTTATATAATAATAATAATATAATATACATATGTGATATGTCCGTGTATATATTGTTATAAGAACGTATTATGTTCAGCTATATATCGTCTCGTCCCCGCGCATTTTCTTCATTAACCGACGGCAGTCCGTTATGCTTGAAGGCGACCGGGATTGCTATAATATATATAGGTACGTACAATAATAATATTATACACGCGGGGTCCCGTCAAACAGTATTTGGGTCAGACATCCATTAGGACCAAATGCGCCCCGACATCACTCCACACCCAATTCCCTCAAGTTACGTCTGTTTCAATCAAATTACATGCGTCCCATATGGATGATGATGATGATGATGATAATGATGATTATATGAAGATAATGATGACGAAGACGATGATGTATATCCGAATGTATATTAAAAACGCTTTTAAATAACTATGCGCGCATTGTCATATACACACGCACAAATGCAAACACACGGAAGCTGAGTTATAACATATAAATACCTATAATACCCACCTAGCTATTATACCTTAGTAAATTATTTCCCTACGTCAACGGTGTGGCGCGACGAGACACTGTTATTAAAATGTTTACAATATGTAGGTACGTACTCGTAATATAAATTGTATACAAAATAAATTATTTAAACGTACATATACCTAGGTATAATAAGAATATTCACTGATCAAATATATTTTGATGCCGTTACATGTATATTATATAGTTTCGTGTCAAAAATAATGGACGTCGTTTTTGACTGTATGCTATACTTATACCCTATAATAACCTGACAACGAAAATACGAGATTTATATTATCAATTATGTATCTACTAAAACAGGACGTTTAGCGGCGCATGATGAGATCCGATTAAAATCATCCGTCGAGAGTCGCAAATATAATACAACGTGAACGATCGACGATAATATTATGTATTATATAATATGGAAAATAACACAGGAGTCATTATTTTATATATTAATTAAACAAGCTACTTCGTTATCGTGTACACGTATCTATAGGTACAACGACGGTTACCGAAATATATAGGTGTATAGTGTATATAGTTATATATATTTATATATTTGTACAATAATATAGAAGACTTTATTACCTTTATTTGTTCCTGGCAATGACAAAATCCTGCAGCAGACTATATTGAGCCGCGTCGACTCGAAGACTCGTATAGTCGTATAGTTGCAAAACAATCGATATTAGTGGTACCTATATACCTGCTATTGGGTACTCCTCATTAGTAAAAAAAAATTTTAAAAAATGCGTCATTGTATTGTTGGACGAAAAAAAATATCAAAAAACCAGACTCGGAGACTTTAACGATGGCTGTGGTTACTGCTGCAGCAGTGTCTTCACATGCACGGTTCTGCCTCTACGCGTATCATGTTCATATATATACATTATACATGGGTAATTTATATAATTTATTGCACGGTATATCTCGTTGTGTACCATTCAGACCCCGAATCAATCGAGAGGTTGGTTTTTTTTCCCTCGTCCGTATATAATAATATATGTAATATAACATCAAGCCATGTGTACCTTCTATAATACACATACATACAATATATATATATATGTATAATTTACTTAAACCTCCGGTAGCCCGGCGATACCCATCGTCGTCGTCTTCGTCGTCAATGGACGGCAGCCGGTTTGGTCGGGTGGTTCACGCGAACTGTAAATGGGAACCCATACACTAGCACAGTCGTGTTCTATTCGTCGTATATATTCGTAATATTAATATACACTAGTGGATCGCGTGCAGCACGGAATAGTGGGAAAACGTGTAGATATTATAATATAATATACCCATGGATATTGGTATTGGTACCTATATGCTATATAAAGTCGATCGAAACGTCTGATTATATTTGAGATTGGTATTAGCTGACTCGAGCGCGAGCGCGCTCACAACAATATCGAATATAGAGACGGATAGAGATATATGAAAAACTTCCATCCGACGAATAGTAATAATATATAATAAAGTGGTCATAATGATGGAAATCACCTACGGAGTGATTTAGCGATTTTTCTTGGTCACACCTATACATGAGGCAACAGTATGTACCGCGATCGAGGGGTTATATCGAAGTAATGCATGTACTACAATATAACCCGGGCATGGAGTATAAAAAAATATATAAATACCTAGGTATAATATGAAAACAATAATAATTACAATTTTTTTATTTCGTATGATTCCTCTCGATGATGTGATTATTATTATATTAATACGTGTGTGTATATATCAGCTAGCTATGTTTATATTATATATTATAATAATATTATATGTATAATACGCGCACGTCGGAATAATATAAATATTATAATATACGCTCCGCGTGACGCGCACGGAAACCGGTACGCGGCGATGGAAACACGCAAGTGCCCGCGACGTTTCGCGCTGCAGACTCCCCTAGGCCGGATGACCGGTGCAGCGACGGCGGCGGCGGCTGCTGCTGCTGCTTCTATGGCCATCGGGTCCGTGTCGTGCGGACCTCTCTCGCGACCTTGGCGTGCGCCGAACAGGTGCCGACTTAACTATCCTCTGCCCCCCTCCCCCCTGAACTCCTCCCGATATGACTTTTTTCCCGTGTTCGGGCGCGCGCGCGCTTCCCGACAGCCAGCGGAGTATACCTGTAATAGTCGTAATACGCCGCGGACGATATAATAATAATATTATACCTCTACAGCCGCTTAAATACCTTCCTAGCTGCCGAGTGTAGGTTAGGTTTACACATATAATATATATATATGTAAATAATAACTCGCCGTTCAAATTATATTCGGGTTTTCGACTGCTCGCTGTTTGAGTTGGTTCGTTTTGCGTTTATCGTCAAAAAATGTCTGCGCGTGGTATAATTTAATATTGTAATAATCGCAGGAACCGCGCGTGGTTCGTACATAATATCTATTATGGGTACCTAAATAATATTATAATATGTGTATTTTATGCTGCAGACTGTGCCCGAAATTTCGTTTTTTCCTCCCGCAGTGTGTTCACGATTCATAGGTGAACAGGTGCCAGGTGATAGAAAAACATTACATTTGTCGACCAATTATTATTATACACGAAGTGGGATTGAGAGAACTAATAAATAATTATACGGCCATAATTGCACGGTGTATGCACGTGCTCGTGTCTTATGTGTGCATGTACGAGTATGACGACTGTGCTGGCGCAGAACTTCTGAACTTCTGGGTATAATAAGCGGGCGAAAACGCGTTGAAGTGTTGATCGAGTGGTTGGTACATGAGATCATTTGAAGACTGCACCTATATATACTAAAGTAGTTTGGGATTAAGTTTAGCCCCCCCCCTCTTTCCACCCATTCAATGTAACCTCCTCGTATTCCACGATTGCAAGCAATAATTCCATATGTATGTTTCTATTTAATCTATATTACCTAGTATAATTGAGTATGTTATAGCCGTTAATGCTAAAAAGAATTGATCATTGACGCTCAATATACAATACAATAATAAAAATTATTTCAATGTTAACAAGACGCATTAAAATATTAAATAATAATATAAGAATGTCACGAAACATCCATGTGACTGATCCAGGGGGTTACTCTGACGTCTTTATATTATGTCCATATAGACGCCACTAAACACGTAATATTATTATTACTATTATATTATATAGCAATATAAAGCATATTTACATAGGTATAGTACCTACTACCTACGCTTTACGCGCGATCGACTGTAATGTGAGATACGCAAAAGTGCAGAACGATGTATACCCAGCTGTATTATATAGTACCTATCACATATATTTTAATAGATTATTTTACCCGCGAGACCGTAAAATAAATCATTTCTGAACAAACCGTACCTACCCGTAGTATACCTATATACACAGCCAACACTGTATATTACGACGAACGTTATGACGCCCGCAGATAAACCGCGACCGCGGTTATGGTTTTTATACGATAGGTGTGAGCGTAATGTGTATAAAAGTAATATTATTATTTATTATTATTGTCCGGACACCGGAATGACCGCGGCGCCCGCGGACGCCTGTATATAATATAATACGTCGTCGTCATTCTTCGCGAGTCACATACCTATAACATTATATTATTCGTATTATAAATACTATACGTCGTTGATGGTTTTTAATTTTTTATCGCCGGGTTTTTTTTTTGCCACGGATCAATTACAATATTACACCCGTGACATTATTATATGATAATAATATGCCCAACCCAAAGTCCGGTGGCCGGTGTGTTTACGATTCGAAATCGACGTATATGTTAAAATAATAAATCGCGCAATATATACCGGTATAATAATAATGTATAGTGGTCGTCGGCGGCGATCGGTTTTTACGACCCAGACGGTAGAAAACGGTTATTTCGTATTTAACGTCCTCGTTGAAAACTCAATTAAAACCGTCCGTAAACGACAGCAACACCGCCCGGCGCGGACTATATACCCATATAATAATATCATAATATATAATACGTGTAATAGGAAGAAAAATACGATATAATAATAATTATGTATACGTGTGGCTGATTAAATTGATACGTTATCATATAATATCAATATGATTATTATTATAAATTTTAATGTGGTGTGTTTGCTTGCAGGAGAAACCGCACAAGTGCACACTGTGCGCCAAGTCTTTCCCGACGCCCGGCGATCTGAAATCTCACATGTACGTGCACAACGGATCGTGGCCTTTCAAGTGTCACATTTGTAACAGAGGATTCAGCAAACACACAAATCTGAAAAATCACCTGTTCCTGCACACCGGTAAGTGAGTTGTAGTTTGTTTTTATTACATGTTTTGGTGATTCTATACTAATTGCACACTGAAAATGTTTTCACCGAGTATAAATCGATGCTGATCATAATAATAATCGACCTATAATGGGATTTAAAATTTATAAAGCCCATAAATATATAGTACAACTGTCTGTGCATAAATAAACCGTTTTGGCGCACCCAGGTTTTAAGTACGAGTGATTATATTTTTAACGAGATTCAGTCAATGTCTCCGTAATAATAATTAGCATTTTAATAATTTTTGGAAAATGATCTATTTTAACTTTTATAGACTGCTATATTCATTTAAACGGCCTTCAAATAATCACCTTAATTAATATAAGTGATCATTTTATGTTTATTGAGCTTTCAGTAGGATGATAACAGCATGACTTTTTCAGAAAATATTACCTACAGCAGACTTAATTATATAATGCTACCTGTATATTTCAATACACACCACTTTTGCGAGGTAGTCGACATCATCATCAGATAAAATATAATATTATTAATAATATGCACCTGTATAGTGTATACTAACATTAGGACGAATATTGCCCCCGTACATACTGGTCGTATAAAAATATTTTCATTATGTCAGAGGATCGTATGCCGAGGGCAATCGGTATTTTTATTACGATCATTATTATCATTTTTTTTTTTTTACTTCTCGTCGACTCGACGGTCGCTGCACGCATATATAGTATATACTTATAACGTACCTATATGTACCGTGCCACGTTGTCCAGGTAGGCGATCGTCTCCACCGTGGTCGCCGGATGGACGGGATTTCGGGGACCCTATGTTTTTTATTTTTATATCTCTTTAATCCCGCGCGTTAATGGAATTCGTGTTTTCGCCTCCCATCGCACATACACACTCGCGGCCTCGACAGAAGTACAGACTCTGCTATACATATACAAACACACTTACACACGCACGTGTAGATCTTTATATATATACATATACGCACACAACGTAGGTGGGTTGGTATTACGTAGACAGGTATAGACGGTAGGTAGGTAGGTATTTGGTACATGTACATAAAATATAAATATAGTATGTATGTGTGAGTGCCTGTGCTTCGGGGCTGCCCCAAAGTGATACGATACCTGGTCCACGCCGCCACCGCCGTCGTTTTCATATTATTATTAAGGCGGCGGCAACAGTAGCTCGAGCTGCAGCGCCCGTTGATAATATACTATACACGTATACACTATATACATAGGTAGCAATAATATGAACCATTGACGCTTAGGTTCTCTGGAGACCGGCTGAAGTAGATGTATAAATGTAGATACTTGATAGAGAGAGATAGACAGCAAGTGAGAGATGTACTTTCGAACGTGCGTGGTATCGGCTACCGGACTTTGATGATATATACGCGCGTGTTGGTCGTATAAATATTTTTTTTTTATTATTATTATTGACTGTGCTGGTTTGCGGGGTTTAAGTCGATTACAGACGACTAGAACAGCATAATATACATAATATGATGTTATTATATGTTCTTAGTAGCATTCACACTCGCATATTTACGTCACGTGTAATGGAGGCATGTGCAGCACGATGCAGCGTGTATCTGTACTATCCATCACTTGTGACTTGTGATTGCTGCACCACTGCTGCAGTTACACATTATCAGTGCTATCAATTTAGGCACAGGGATATATGATCTTCGATATTCAGTTTTTAACTTCATCTTATTATTATATCACCTGCAGGCAACAAATAGGTATCAATATAATAGGTATCTATTAAATATTATATTCACCCAGAAATCTCAGAACGAACGGTGCGACTGTATTGTGAAAACTAGTTAAATTTAAATTAATTGTGTAATAATGCTTAACAACTGTGCAATATTGGAAAATTAAAATATTCATATAAGAGGTAACAATATGGGTACAGCATATTTGTACTTTGAATAAATATTCACAAACATATATATATTAAAATAATATGCACCTACCTAAATAATCAACTATTTATACGTTTAACCGCACGTTATTAAAAATTATTCTGACGCCCTTGAGGCTTTTATAATTTCATATTCAGTTTTTTTTTTTAATATTAGTATTCATACGCACGCATAAATAAAAACGACGTTTTTAGTTTGTATTTAATCATAACACATAGGTATTTACGTGTTGCGCTGGAAACTATATCATAAACAGTAATAAAGTTGTAGGTAGCGAGAAATATATTGTTCATTTCAATACGATCTTTAAAAGAACTCAATCTAATTTATTTTTATACGTTATAACTTATAAATTATAATATTATATTATGTAGAATACTAAAATGGATATTGTGTTTATAATATAACCCATAAGTACTACTGCCGCGATTAATATTATATTTACACGACGTTGCCGCGTACCGTCGTGATGGTAAAAGTTTTTTATTTTTTTATTCAACAACCGTCTCGATTTAATATAAACTCGTGGTATTAATTAAATTAATATTATAATATGCTCATTACGACGTTTTAATAGAGTCATACACGCGTCTTACATCGGTTTTGTTGTACTTTTATATTTTATATAAGTTATATTGTAAGAAACAGATATATCTGTACCTATACTGCATCTACGACAGCTGCAACTGCCGTAAGTGCTATTAGGTTATTTCTTCATAGTTTTATTATTTCTTAATCGAGTGCCGTATTGACATAAAAATGTGTGCATGTATATACAAATCACGTAATAATAGATTCGATAAATTAAAAAAAATCCATATACGTAGGTCTTAGAATAATAGGCGCGTTTCCTGAGCGTAATATGTATAATATATTAGTTCCCTATATAATAAATATATCATGTACATTATACGTAGGTACAATAACATATATAGTATAATACGTTCCAAACATTGCGACCATTTTTACACCAGGTGTTATTGTTTTTTTTTCTTATTATTATTTATTGGGTAACGTTATGTTATTATTTTCATATTATGGGCGCGTGCCTGCAACCCGTGTGGTTGACAAGTTGGAATGCGACGCGACGCGCCAACAATTATATATTTTATATTATCATTATTATTAGTTTCACATAATTCATAAGTATAACTTATTATAAGTCGTAAGTATTACGTAGGTTTATACGAGTGTTATATTATTGCATATATATATACACTTATGTATGTATACTTAAATGGGTACACATGGTATCGCCGGCAGTCGGCATTTAAATATACATATATATATATATATATATTTATACGTTTATATATTTTTATAAATATATTATTCGTATTATTGCAGGTTAGGTATACCTAGGTATAGGTTGGTTAGGTTAGGTAACACTTGCTTGATGCATTTGCGTTTACAATAATTATAATATTATCATAGTAAACCTAAACCATGTGTATTGATCATTTTTCCGATCGACGCAATTTTTTTTTGCCATAACATATAATAATCGCCCTCCGGCCACCGACGACGGCGTTGTGTACACATTGTAGTTACCTATATAATACCTATATGTATATAGTTGCTGTGGATACAAGCGTTGCGCACCATATTATGTACCTATACCTATATTATATATGCGGAAATTTAGACCTTGACACTGGTGTAGTGCAAACAGGCGCGTGTCAGCTTTCGAGGGCACGCCGGTAACGTTTATACCTGTACATAAACATATTATACCTATGTTGCCCGACTGCTGCACGCTATATAAAGTGCACGTAATAGCTTTGGCGTTTTGCGTTTAAACCCGTTCTTGAACTTGGACGCGAAGGATATTAATTCATACCTCTCTCAGTCTCGTTCATATTTTGAAATCGAATTTCAATACGCCGTAAATCGTAATCATAATATATTTTATATTTACAATTTTATTGACTGTTGTGTTATACGATGGTTATATTTAATCGGAGCTAAAATATACTAATATTGATGTTTATTGCTTATGCTATTGTTTGAAGAAAGGCTATAAATAGTGTAATTATTCATACTTCATAATATATATTATTGGTGCTAGTTGGGGTGAATAATATATTAATTTTTGATTTTACTATATATGTTCAGTTGTGTCGTTCAAAGTTGGTCTTATTTTAATTTAATTTTTACCGTTTTTGTCAATGATTTCTATAGATACACTTGAAATCCCGTTCATATTTTGCATATTATATTTCTAATATTTACCAACGCAGTAATTGACCCACAGTACTGCATGAATGGTTTCCAAAATGGTTTTTTTGCGAATAACCGACCGATTTGAATGCCATGTTCGCTTATATTGCCCATTTGTCAGGCGGGAATACATACGCCTTAGTATAATAAATACAGCCATTACCACCGTATTTGTCTCATAAAATGAAGACTTCCACAAACGTTCGCGAGAGACACGCATTTAGAAATGCGTACTAAATAAATTAAGCCGTTAACGGTTGTCTTTTACTCGTTTTTCCTGAATAAAATATAGTTTATTCGCTTACGAGCATTACTAAGGCAGGACTATAAAACCCAACCAGTTTCGTAATTAATAAAACAAAAATAAATATAATACTCACTAAATACACCATAATAATATATTGTTTTAATAGTTAAAACGACAATTCAATTTAATTTATTGTCCTCTTAATTCCTCGGAGACCTACTTGAAAAGTAGAACGTTGTCACCAAAACAATAACATTATAATGCCTGAAAACATAACATTAATGTTGGATATAGATATTTTAATCGAGTATTTCAAGTCGATTGAATTTTATTACTGATTAAATATTTTATTGATACTAAACAATTGCTACGACATAAAAATACGTAGGTATCTATCTTGCCTATGACTAATGTAATTTATAGACGTAAGTAGTGTGACGAAACTCACCTGCATGCACGCGCAGCCGTGTAATTATAAATGCGAAGTTAAATTAATCAATGTGTTTATCAACATAATAAAAAAACAATATACTGTTTTCACAATTTTACAGGTATTGATTCAATCTTCTAGCACTAAATATGTGTAATATATAATTGTATTAAAATATATACATATGACATGTTTTACCAATCTACAGTAATCTGTAGCCTTTATAAAATGCGTTTCAATATAATAATAATTATAATATGCTCGACTAACAACTGTTACCTATAGTCTCGTATAATTAATATTATATAGGTAATAACATATGACTGTGGCGATCATTAGATATTACGTTAATAATTTTTTTTTTTTGTATGTAACCGATTAAGGCAAATGATGCGCATTTGAGTAAATGTGAGTGGGACTTAATTTTTTTTTCAAATTCAAACGTTATTCCCCGCCCCCCATGGATAATCCGGTCAATGATATACAATTCTTGAGAGTCGAGACAAATAACCGTATCATATACATTTCATATTATTAATTATTATATATGGATGTACATTATACATTTTATTTTCGCCCGTGACTTTCGATTCGACTGCGCCACCCTAAATACAGCGATATATATATATGCACTTAATATCATATTATTATACCAAATTTTCTGTTTCAATTTACTTAATGATGTTCTTTGATTAAAAGAAGAAAAAAATGATAAAAACCTAAGAAGAACGCGGCACACATAACCACTCAGCTGCTGCAGCGTGTATACCTGACGGGAGTGCGACCGTATCCCACCGCCGTCAACAATGTACTCGATCCCCCCCGCAGAGGTGGCACTCCTACCGTAAATCGTGTAATTCCTTCTAAACGTTCCCCTGGAGAACCGCGAGAAAAAAGAATAATAATTTAATAAAAACGCCGAGCGAAAAGGTGTCTACAAGATCATTAATCTCGCAAACACCTCCGCGCGACTCGTAACACACCGCACCGCAACCCGCAGGTATCACAATATTATGTATTATGTTATAATATTATTATATACCTATATAGTGAATTCATCGCCATATTACGATCATTATTATTGTCGGTACGCTCACGGTAAACGGTGATATCATTTTTGTCTCGGTAACGATTTTTAAAACACAAAATTAATCGTCATTATCATTATTCCATGCTCGTAGACGTCGGCATTTGATCATGAAGATTAAAGACGACACACGTAAAAGTATAAAAATATATCATAAATACATACATTTTATATACTATGAAATCCCTAGCTGGTACGGTCTCGTCCATGGTATAATAAGGCGTCTTTCATTTTTATATTTAATTATACTATATTTTTGAGCTGTACAGATATAATAATTAATTTTGAATAACATAAAAGCTTCACAACGACGTTCGCCGCGAATTCGTTTTTAGAATTAAATAAGCGAAAGCTTTGACTATATATTATGCTGATGAGACTTCCCGCAGTTTCGGTATATTATACGTAATTTAAAATAATAATTAAGTGTGCCTATATACATGCAGTAAGCAAGTAACCTATATCCCACGTGGTTTTCATGATGCTTAATTGAATGTTTGACTATTTTAGTTCTTTTTCTTATTTTTTTGGTATTTATTTATTATTAAATTTTGAGAAATGATTTTAATATATTAAAATATTATGCATGCTTAGTGCGAACTTAGAGTAGTAGATACCTACCGAAAGCGATTAAGACCCAATCAAAAATAAAAAAAATTGTCCTAAAACATAATGTTATTTTTTCATGTATAATCGATGATGTTGAAGTTTGCATTTGTACATAATGATGATACCTAAAATAGTAGACATAAGCAGAACCATAAGAGCAAAAATAAATTACCTTTTTAATATGTAATATCATATGATGAGCAAATAAATTATTAGCTATACAAATGTTTAACAAATTGATTTGAAGAATAATTCGCCATTGTAATAATAATATTATATTACCGTTTAGCTACACATATGTATTAGTATTTAATGCATTATACACGAATGACGTAACATTTTAAATTATAATAATATTATTAGAAGCAGTCCGCAGCCCAAAAGTGGCCACCGCCACCACTGCAAAGCGTGTACCTATAATGATAATATATAGTATGATTAAATTATGCATCCGAGCGCGCGCTATATGTGTTCATTTAAACCGATTTGTATGCTTTCGAGATGAACAGATTTAGGTTTCGATCGGTTTTTTTTCCCTTTAGGACGACCAATTCTCGTTATAAGCATATACAAATGACGAACACACATATAATATTATAATATTATATTGTATAAGCGTCTCAATTAAAAAGGAAACCGCGTGTGTGACGTGTGAGAGAATGTATGTGTCCCACGGATTTCTCGTAATCTGGAATCAGAATACCAACGTATACAAATAAGATGATTAAAAACGAACGTACCATTAAAAAATTATCGTTTCAACCAACGAAGTATATGGGAAGAAAAAAAACGGTGGGTAACAGACCGAACGTTTGACACGCATATTTTCTATATTTAATAATATATTATGTATTCTTACACGTTATATATACAGAGCGACTGTGAAGAACACCTAAATGAGTTTACTCACTGAACAATTCGGGATTTCTTTCGTGTACACTTTACTTGACGGAAGACGTCATGTTGGGAATTTTTTCACCCGAATCTCCATCCATGCATCTATTAATAGATTAAAAAATATAAATGTTTAATTATGATGTGCATAATATAATAACCACTGTATTACACAAACACTGCAGTACGTAAAAAGTTGTAAGAGTCATACACACAAAAGTCGTGAAAAATATTTAAAATATGTACCTATACCTATAGCTAATATAACATGTAATGTACAATTGATAACCTCTACAGCACCATTATAATAAAATGTACCTATAATCCTAACTGTAAATTGATCTATATCAGATATTTTTAAACGTTTTAAAAATTAGTTTCATTTGTGGATTTGTTGCCTATAACATTGCTATAACATGTTTTGTAATCTTATATTTACTTGGCATTTGAACCTTGTGCGACCCCCGATTCTCCGTCCATCCATCCAATCTAAACCCCTTTAACTCAACACTCTTATTTTTTACCATTTGTATAATTAATATCTCTCGCTTATTTCGTGAATAATAATAATAATAATAATAATAATAATACAATGTATTCATTGTATGATTAGTAAAAATAATAATAATAATAAAAACTACGATTCATAGCAATTTTAGAGATATAATAGTAATTAGTAATACTATTAGTAATATAAACAAGAGCTTGGGCGACACGTTATAATAATAATATACCTAAACAATAATCTATAATATACGTACTATGCGATATTAGCCGGTCGGTGGTAACGATGATTTACAACCGGTTTTCAGGTTATAATATTATTATTTCCCATTAGCCCGAACCGAGAGCCGCTACCTTACGTACGCGCGCAAGTCCTCCAGTCACCTCCCGTAATATTGCTGAACTTGAAACACGTCCGTTCGCCACCGTATGTGCCTGTTTATACATGAATTTACTATATACCTAACTGTAGCGCATTATAATAATATTATCAGTCTGTACGAATAGGCTGTATAATAATGATGTATATATGCGAATCCGACATGTATATTATATATAATATACATAGCTACCAAACTATATAGGCACTGTACCTTTGTATATAGTATATACTATAATATAACGCACGTATTAGTAAATATATTGTAACATACAATAAACACGACCGTAAATCCTACCGGGCACATTTCCATAATATTATACACACGCAGTTCCGTATCTGTATAATATATATTCGTGTTTATGTGTGTATAGTCATACACACACGGTGAATATAATATTATTAAAAATACGTTTTCGTGGGAAAATCTACGTGTAGGCGCCATCACATTTATGATATTTTTACACCAAATTAATTAAATAAATACAAATCGAATCCCCATTTTTTTTATCCGTCGTGTCACCGCCGCGCAAGTTTTTTTTTTATTATCCGTTTTAGTATTTTTATTTTAGTTTTTTTTTTACTACTGATCGCGTATACAGGTACATAAAACCATATATACCGTTCCCGTGAGACTCGCATATATAATTACGGAGGGGAAAAAACGAAGACGAGGAAAAAACTCGTTTTATATAACTTCTTTTTTCCTATACTCGCGCATGTGTGTGTTTGCGTTATAAAATTCACCAAGTTTATTTTCGTAATCGTCGTCACCCGTTCTACGATATAATATTATAATGTTATAATAATGTCATCGCCGCTCCGCTTTCGTCGAATTCGCCATAAGCGCTGCTCTACACAATAATAAATTATAATATATTATCACACTGAGCGCTCTTGTAAAAAGAAATATTGTAATAGTTAAACTATAGTCCTGCTTTGCTCTATAGGTACCTCCAAGCGTTTATATCGATTTCCGTCCTTAATTTTATTATATTAACACTTATTTGTAGATAATAAATAGGCATAGTTATAAACATAATAATACGATCGACTGCTATACACACGTGCGACCTACTCGCGAGTTCTTTTATTATTATTATTTGACGAAAAATCGGATGATTTTACCACTTTTGACAATGATCGACGACGTCGAAGACGCAAGCGGTTGGTTCGTCACGCCAATCAGTCGTCACGGCGCGACGGTGGCCGCCTCATCACATTGTTGTTTTATTCGTCCGGGTAAAACAAATTATAACGTCTATAAAGAAAAGAAGTAGGAATCATTGTTATTTTGGGGTGTTCGTGGATCACAGTGGCGGCAACGGTACCGGCCGGTCCGCTGCGTTTCATTCAAAAAATAAAAAATAAAACGTCGGATGTTATTTTTCACCACACACACTCACACGTACACTCAACTATATTATTTTATATATATATATAAACTTACATTTCGATAATACCGTAATTTCTGGAACAAACAGATCACCGCGGCGGCGGCAGATGTTGCCGACACGAAACGCCATTATATCATATTATATGATATATTTTATAATAACCCACCGAGACTAAAAAATTTTTCACGAAATTTGTACGGGTACACCTTTCCCAAGTACCAACAGGTAGTCATAATTTTTTTCTCATTATAAAGTTACCTACCTTAACTGCACCCGTGTGACTCCGAGGAGGGTGCAGAAATCGCGTGTACGTAATAGTAATCATAATATTATATAATATGCGGTATATATTATGAATAGCAACGGCTAATAGGTGTTCCGCATACACAATACATGCTGCACAGAGGAGCGTGGGTGTTATAGCATTATGATGAGGTAAAAAAAGTCTAACCTATATTATATCGGTCGGGGGTTATGAGTTGCACCTCGTATGTACCTACCTGGGTCAACAAATGCGTATCCACAGTAAAACTCTAGTTATTTTTTTTATTATTGTTACACGGACTCGGCCGTGTAGTACATAATATTCTGTAGGATTTATGTATACCGTATACGTATACGTCGCACAAACGACGCGCGTGTGGGAGACTCATCACATAATCGACAGTCGTGTCTTTAGGGGAGATATGTGTACATACGTATTATGCGTACGCGCATATATTATATCATAAAGGTATAGGTAACCGGATTTTTTCGCTTCGGGTAGTATTGTAGTTCTTTTTGTCGTTGTTATATTATCATCATCGTCATAATCATCATCATCGTCATCGTGTAACTACGATATGCCATATGTATACCCGCGTATACCTATGTATCGTGTGCACGGGTTTATAATAAGCGAGCGCACTATGAAGTGATGATGTGTATTAGCCACGGCCATAAGACTATACGGACCTCGAGTCTTGTAATAATATAATAATAATTGAACGCGCCGCCACCTTTTTATAATAAAATAATAAACCACGGTGCAGTGTGTATTGTATATTATATATATATGTACTATACCCACACACGCACGTATACATACCAACCAGTGCCCCCCGAGCATTATTATATACTACGACGACGGAGGCATTGATATGACGGTGTTGCCTCCGTGTGAGCGTTGTGAGCGCGTATATATAGTAATAATATATAGGTATGTATGTGTATACATTTCGTTATTTTGCCGCCACCGCCGCCGGCGGCAGGTTGCTTACCGTTTTAGCCGGCGCCAAGACCGGAACGATTGTATAACAATAATAGTAATAATAATAACATACATAAAAAACACTGCCTGCACTTGCAGCACATCGTCGCCTCGGCGGATCATCCGAATATTATCGTCATTATATGCTGTATACAGTATACTATATCGTCTGCAGACAAACGCATTTGACGACAATATATAATATATAATATAATATAATAATAATTATAAAACAACAATATATTATTATTGTGCGATCGTCTCCAGACGCCCTTAGGACGCGTATCGTACTTCGGCCCACTCACCCGTTTGCACGTTGCACGGACAAATACGCTGCTATAACGCTATATATCATAATATTATTATTTGTTGTAATTATGATTGACATTAAGCGCCACCTGTCGCGAGTGTATAAAAATTTAAAAAACCAATATCATAGATTAATCGTTTTTTACCGCCAGAGGTACTTGAGTATATGTATATGATTTCACGTGGGAACGTTTCGTCACATTTTGTCACCGTGCTCTTCGTTGCCCCGCAGGATACACACATAATAGAATGCGATACAATATTATATTCGAGAGCTTGTCTGCAATGCGTGATAATACTGTGGTCGATCGCGTCGTCGTCAGTAACCGTGGTAACGTTACATCTTTACCCGCATCGAAAAACGTCTTCGTATTCGAAGACATGGCGTAGTTCAGGCAGGATTCACCAACCAGCTGGTCCCAATCGAAAAACAAAACGAAAGTTATTACCTTCGTCGATTGACGATTTTATATAAAAATATAATATTATGCCTACTGCAGTTTAGTAATATAATATATTACCTCGGATCGAATGCATTGATTATTATGCACTTTCATAACGCACTGCACCATGCACTCTGCAAAAGGCCACATCTCGTAGATCTCGAGTAAATGAACCTATAGCGAACAGGATCTATATCTATAATTTTTTATCGATAGAATGGTTCAAGTACGGTCTTCATTCCCGTCGAAATAATATCAAAACGAAAGTTCCGGTCACTATACAGTATCATTTATATATATTATACACACATCTATATTATGTTACATAATATATTGAACACGGATAAATTAACGTTTATGGCGTACCTTTACCTATATATTGTATATATACAATATACATATTATTATATATTAGATTTTCAGTGGCAGTCATAATACCAGCCATTATAATTCGTTATCCTCTTGGACACGGATATATAATGCGCCGACGTAACGGTACGACGTATATTGTACCTATGTATATAGATTTCGGAAAACGTTTCGCCGATGAAGAGGTCACAACGCGTCGAAACGAGGATCTGGTCGCGGACCATAAAACGACTTGATGTTTTCATCGGGTTACCGGTAGTATAAATTCGATATTTTACGGCCGCAATTACGCCGGTCATAACCATCATAATAATATATAGGTATATGCGTCCGCGAAGGACCGGTCGAACGTTGGTTTTCTCAATATTACAATATACGCTGTGTCTTTTTGACCGACCCTTTAGATAGCCGGCACACACTCTCTCTCTACCCGTCTCCGGGTATTTGGACGTTATAATATAATAACATTATATGGTTGTGTGAGCGCGTGTGATCTATACTCGCGCGAGCGACTCATGGGAACCTCGTCGTAAACGTCAAAGAGACTCTGCCGGGTAGGATCACTGTAATATAATAATAATATGCAGCATTCGATTAAAACGAATAATAATAATAATAATAATAAATATTAAACTACACGTGTCTATATTAATACATGTATACATACATACCGATCGTTATTATATAATATGCGACGAAATCATATGCACATTACAGCAACGGGTGCGCGGCAAGGAATTTCAGAACGACTGTAACGCTCGCGCCGACAATATTGACCACGGGGCCTCCTGGTCCGGTAAACCAGTTGACATGTCGATAACTGCTATACGGTCGCTCCTCTTCTACCGAGCGCTTTCGTCGTGAGGTTCGCGACTGCTGGCGGCACGAGTAATTGAATCGGTCTGCCGTGCATTACTGTCCGTATGATTATATGAGCGAGATCGTCGTATACGTTTATTCGTGGTTCGGCGATGTCGACGAATCGCATCATTCTCGGTCGGATACCGTGTTTCGGTATTATACCCGGTCTGCGGTTCAGAACGACCGTTATGAGCAAGTGATCGGAGTGCGGGATGGCCCGGAGATCGGCTACTGTATATATAGGTATAGGTACTGTAAGGCATTACTCTATGCGATATATTGTTATTATTATATATTATTTATGGCTCGGATTTCAATGTATTTTTTGACCTAACCTAACCTGACATGATACGAGTTCCTAGTTACAAATGTATTTCATGTTTTTCAATTACTTATGGGGATTACTTAACGATTTTTAACTTTTAAAATATTTCAAAAAATGTCTTCAGTAATTTCTAGAAGTAGGACTAAAACTTTTTTTCAGATTCAATCATACGAGTAGGTACACCAGTCAAATAACTTTATTTCATACATTTTATTTACCAAATATAATAAGTGTACTCATTATTGTATATATAAAATAGTCTATTATCAAAAATAAAGAGGATAGATTGTTTGAAGTGCAATTTTTAGATTTTTAAATCATTAGTACATTTATTTTGCATTATTAGAGCATTAAAATGCGAGGCCTTATAAATTATAATGAATAATAGTATGTTATTTTTTTGACTCATGAATTAAAATAATCCACTGCAGCTGTCCGTGATAACATTTTATCTAGGTACGTATAAGACTCTGATTATTTTACATATAAGAATGTTTTAGTTTGAAGTCGTGTGTACTCAAACATTGAAGGAATTCATTTGACGCTATTGTTGCTATCTTATCCCTTTTGGAGACTACATATAAATTGTAAACAAATTGAATTTCGAAATCTTTTGACATTATGACAGTTTTTAAAGGTTTTACCGATACGATGGCATAATATATTGTATAAACAATGGATATTGGCGTTCGGATCCAAAATAAACAATACTTAACCCAATACTTAAATAGTACGCAGTAGTATCCCTTCACCCTTGTGTACCTATAAACCCTACACACAGGGGTGGCTTTCACAACTCGACATGCGTAATAGGTACACAGGTATTATAAAATGTATTATGCGCAGACGGGTTATCGGGGTTTTTTCTGTGTACCATCAGTATTTGGTAGTATATATTATGTACTTTAATGACGTCGGGCGGGATGAGATTAGGAAAAAGGTTTTTACTTAGATAATTTCGATAGCGGTGGATTGTCGCATAACTAACCAAACGAATATACCGGTAGATGTTTGTGTTCGCTTGGTCCTATATCGTATACAATTGCTCGTATAATACCTATAATAATACAACATAATAGTATACGCGCGAACTGGCCTCGTTAAAATTCGGAAAGTTATGGCCCCTGTCCTCGCCACCACGCGTTTACCATAGTATCAGCTGCAAACTGCGAAGCGGTCGCGTGCCCTGAGCCACCGCCACCGTCTTAATGGCGTTTTTATTTTAAATCGTCGGGGGGACAGGTGAATAATAATAATAATAATAATAATATATCGTATATATAAGTGAAGACGATTGCGCCGGGGCAGGTGCCTCTGGTCGATGATGGCGAGTGCAACTAGATTAGTATCTCTCTGTCTTCCCGCCGCACATATATGCCGCTCGCTATCATGGGAGGCCCCGAACCGCTAGTTAAAAACGCGTCCGTCCACAATTATATACGGTCCTTCTTTTCATTTTTTTTTTTGCCCCGTCTCCTGGATATTATTAGTTTTTTCTCTACCACCGCCGCTATTATTTATCTCTCGTTTTTCTCAGTACTTATACAGGTATATATATATACACACACATTACGTCATGTACACCGCTGGCTATTAGGCACATACTCATATATAGGCGGCCGCCGCAGCACCGGTGTCGTCTCTCTATCCGATGCAGTTTCACATATTGTTGTGTGTAATATTATTATATATATTTATTTATGGGTAGTATATGTATACGAGCGCTCTGTCAAATGGATTAACATTTTTTTCCCCATTTTAACGATCTATACTCGTAGATACTGCGGCGGTTCGTACATCTTATAATACGTATATATTTTAATAACAATATCACCTGCTCGGGTTGTTAAAACAAAACTACACGCTTGTAGCGAATCGTAATGATATCGCATCGGGTGAATAGGTCGCCATTGTTTACGAGCGCGCGTATACTCGTGTTCCAACAAATATAAGTAGAGGTACGCATTACAATTATTATTTATAAGATATTATACACATCCGGTTCCACTAAAAAAATTGTGTATACATAACTATTTTTATTAATAAAAAGTACAACGCCCCTAATTGCTCTGTGGAGCGCTTTACTGAAGTTATACTGTATACGTGTATTATACAATGTATGCACTGCACAATGCACAGAACGCTTGTTCGCTTCATTACAGAGGACTCAGATTTTTGTGTTGTTGTATTCTAAAATAGGTTCAGTTAAGTACATAGGTGTTCGATGTACCTAAGTAGATTAATACACTAAAGTTCGAGGCATTTAAGTCTTATTGCTTAATATCATAATACTACAACGAAATTGAAAATGATCTTAAACATATTTTGATATGTACAATAGTTTGATTGAATCAGAGTTGTATTTTTAATTTTTTTTTAAAAGGTGCAGATGACCAAAAATAAAAATTTTTGTTTGCTCTGAACTTTAAAATTTAAGATTAACATGCATTTTACTAATTGCAATTATTGTCAACTATCAAACAAACAAAATAGTATATCACGAGTAAGATATTATAATATAATCGAAAAAAAATTAATCTGTTTTTTAAATTTCCTACAGTCAATATAACTTAATGGACTTCAAAATTTATAATTATTGTAAAATAAATTATCAAACCTAAAAATAAAATATGGCTAAAGGCTGACAATGTATCATCTCGGATTCTCTTTCCCTCCTCGCGTAAAGACACTATTGGATTTACTTATAACTTTATTTTCAAGTACATATGAGTAGGTATCAGTGTATCACGTATTTAGTAGGTATATAGTATATAGTAGGTACACAACTGTGCTGGTAAACGTCGTGTGTGTTACGCAAGACGAGACAGCACATAATTGTAAATTTATTATGTAGGTATACGGCATTCGGCGCTCACGAAATCAATACAGACCAATATTGTTACTAATTACAATAATATTATATACCTATGTTATATTATTATTATAGGTAGGTAATTATATCGTTGAACCTATTGTTTTTATCGCCGCGACGGCAGAGCTTCGAGGTCGGACGCGTTATTTTGGAAATACACCGAACCTGACTAATTATAATAACCTACACGAGTTATGGATTTTACAATATAATAATAATATTATGATGTATAGTATGTACAAAAGTATATATAGGAGAGCCGCGTGCGTCCGACCGGCTGCGGATCACGACAGAACGATACCGCATGGCCGTATTAATACGCACACTATCCCGAATTGGCGATATAATAATAATAACGTATTCACCAAGTTGTTATTATTATTGTGCATAATAATATATGTCATTATTATGGAGTGTTATAATAATACCGTCGTCGTTATAATTGAATTGCGGTTTTCGGCGGTGGCCTCGTTGACGAAATTGTCGAGCTTCGCTGTAGTTCGCTGGGTGGGTGCAGTCATCGAATATAATAATATTATATATGAGTACGTGCAAACTATACGACAGTGTTATAATTGGTGTATATAAGTTCAATGTAAAAGTAAAGTATAATAAGTATGCATAAATTACTGCCTAGTATAAGACTCTGCTGTGACATTGTCTCCATACATAATATTTTGTAATTGAATTTAAACTACCTACTGCAAAGTTTTGCACACCCTCTGCAAAGTTCCTAAAATAGTTTATGGGCATCTTATATTTTTATAAATATTAATTGGGTGCGAGGGAGTGACGGAGTATCAATAAAAATCAACATATAATAATTATTAAACAAATTTAAAAAATAATCTATTAGAAAAATACGAATCATATTGATTTAAAATTCAATTGACAATACAAGCTAAACGTACCTATATCACATATTATGTAGATTATAGACGCATAGAGCACAAACGTAACTACTGAATAACAAAATATAAAATTACGATGCAATGGTTAAAAACGCAAAAACTACTGTGTAAGCGACTGTATAGGTATAATGGAATAGCTAAATAGGTCCTTTATATACATAATAGATTCTTCCTGCTTTCGAAGTGGGTATATAGATACGGGACTATAAGCGGCCGCGTTCTTCGTCCTCAAAGGACGTCGTGTATTAATATAAGAATGTACCTATATATAATATGTAATATGTATATACCTAAGACTATACTTGGCGCGAGCGGTAGTACATATAACCAATAGAATCAACGTAGAAAATATAAACCGACTTCTGCCTATGCTGCTCTATTACAATAATAATAATACTACGAGTTCGTGACCAGTAGTAATATACCATGTTAACGTATACGCGGTATATACCTGCGTTAAAACGCGTGCGTAATGATGATATTGTATAATATTATTATTATGTACGGCGTCGTGATTGTGTGTGCGGGTGTCCCGAATGAGGCTGCTTACTCGGGGAGGCGCCATGCACGCGTGATGCCGGGCGGTGGCGGCGGCGGCGGCGGAGTGTCGTGGGGGCGCCTGATGAAAAAGAAACAGAAAATAAATATTCAACCGGCGCGCCGTTCGGATTCGGCGGGCGGCGGCGGGCCCGGCGGTGCAATGCAGTGTCGATCTCGATCCGAGATAAACGCGGCTGCTGCTGCTGCACGTGGCTTATTAGCTCGGCAGTATTGAGCGTTTTTCTCTTTCGATTATTACCTACGAGTCAGAGATACCTTTATAATAAATTAATAATATCAATATCGCCATCGCCATCGCATGTACCTACACCCCAATTATGCTTATATAAGAAACATATAATGGAATTGTCATGTGATATGTAACGTGGTAGGTATGGGTGATTGGAGATTTCCTCCATCCCGATAACATATACGGAGTGATCAATTACAGAGTGGCCACAAAAACATTTTTGTCAGACACTAGTCACGGAGCAAGATTTGTTCAAGCTGCTGCAGCTTTGTCGAGGCACCTTCCCACACTAAGTCTATAGTTTTTCACTAAGTACTAAATCAAAATAATAATCTGAAAAAAGTACTCCTGATATTATGGCGCCATTATTATGAAATCCTTGTTCCTTAATAATACAATAATATGTTGAAATGTATTTCGACTGAGAATAAAGATGTTAAATGTTCAACAAAATATGGAGGTAATGACACCATGAATAAATTTTAAGTACAAAACATTTTTAACTCTGTAAAAAAACATTTTTTTTCACTGCAAAAATGCATGTAGCAGATTAAATGAATCACTCGGTATAATACGTTGTCCCTACATAGATATCGATAATACGTGTATATTATTATAATAGGTACAGCTCTAGATGCAATCGACGACGGCGAGTGAAATATTATTCGAATTTTCGGTTCACGAACCGGTGCGGGCGATAGTCGTGTCGGGTATATATTTTGTGCAACGTAATATATTATATTATAGCCGTGTGTTTTACCGCCCTCGCACACCCCACTACCATCCGCCGCCGATCGGGTGCGATCACCTGCGGAATGCCCGGGAACAATATCCGACGATAGAATCGTACACTTAATATAATATAATGTATAAGGCAATGATTTATATAGATCGTTCGTTTCGATTTTTTGTTTCGTTATCGAAATTAATTCGGAAATATAAACAACGCAATTACAGGTATTATTATATCGCCGAGCATCGATTGTTATCTCGGCGAACAGAGATATACCTAACTGTATGGTTACAGACCTACCTGTTACACATCATTGTTACAACGGTTACAGTACACATATTGTATTGTAATATATTATATTTTACAACAGTTGTGAATCGACATCGGCGCAAAAGTCGGTCAACCGCGTGCATTATTTTCTTCACTTACAGCGTCGAAGAGCCTGCTCGTATATTTGATATTGTAATACCTAGTTAATATTAGTACTATTTTTTTGAATGGGGAGCGTATAGAGAAACATCCAAAGATAATTTTTCTTTTTAAACCAAATAATACCACTTAGGTACGTTTCCATCCGACCAGCCGTAAAAATAATTTAAATCTGAATCGACCTACATATTAATACTATAATAATAATAAGTGATACTATAAGTATATTATATCATGTATAATAAACTTCAGCTGCTTGTCGAGCTGAAATAGTTTAGTTCAGAAAGCTATAAAAATAAAAATAAAAATAAAAACGCCAGCTTTCTTGCAACAGTCTTGTGTCCGGGGAAAATACTTACATTTCTCCACACCCATATCATAACACATACCGATAATGAAATGTTACCTATTTTCTCGTCGAAACGTTACCGGATTAAAATAATATACGTAAATATATGACAGACGGACTTGAGAAGGACTCTGAGGAAATGACACTATCCAATAATAATATTGTAGCGTACGCTGACGTGTTGCATATACTATCGTTTTTAAAAACGAATTAACTGCAATCGCTTCGTCGGCGACTTCGTTGAGTATGTTAATTATTTCGACGTGATGATCGTTTTCGTATAGGTCATGGGTTTTACTCTATGGAGCGGTATTTTTGTTAATCTGTACACGTACGCGGGCGCAGAGAGTGTGATAGTTGTCTCGTTGCCGCGTATTATTATAATTGGCTCCGTGTCGAAAACGTCCGCGTGTGGTGTACCTACCAATATAATACTATCGTTATTATTATTATTATTATTGTTATTATTCAAACGATATTTCTCGTCTATGTGGCCCAATTACCGCGACTTTCCGATGATAAACGGCCGGAGTGGTTACCCGCTGGATCCCGCGGTGGTACATACCGATTACCTGGTCATAATAAGTCCACGGCGGCGGGTGGTCAATCGCTGCGGACACGTCGCGTCTCCGACGTGGACTCTTAAGACAATACAACTGCACGCGGGCGGTTTGTAATTTTTAATTTGTTCGTTTTCAACGACGCTCTCCCTACGCAGCCGAAAATAATAATTATTATTATTGACGACGGTGAGCATTACAATCACCGGGGTTATTATTAACCACGTGAAATGGAGATGGTAAAAAGTCGATCCATAAATAATGATCGTCAGGCGTGATTTATGTATGTATTTTACTATTCGTTCATAGCGCGTCGATGTCCGTTGAAGAGGCGTCTTCGTCGAGTCGGATTTCGGTGAACATCGTTCGAAAAATGCTTGCGGTGTACATCATACTATTTCATTTTATATCGTAATAACGTTATTATAGTATGTACAAAAAATTGTATGAAATTCTGTAGTCATATTTTGTTTGATGAACAACTTCTATCACAACCGTATATAAATAACATTATTCATGGTCCAGTATTATATTATATAAATTATAAACCCACTAGTACAATTTTGCATGGATCATTTACGAGTCATCGCAAGCAATTATGCGCGTCTGGCGTCTCATAATCTATATACTCTGCTAATACGAAAGTCGATTAATTTTAGTCATTAATCAGTGCTGCAGACATCGCATAATAATCGTTCTCGTTAAAAATGTCGATGATAATTAGTAAATAATAATTCACTTGGTACGGTTAGTTTCGGGATATCATGTATAAATGTCGTCGTATAAGTTGTGTTATTATAATATTATACGTGATCAAAAACCACTATATACACAGTCGAAACCTGCTGATGCAACCTGCAGGTGCAGGGTTACAATAATATATTAATAAAAATAGAATATAAAAACCGTGCTACTTATTTTTTTTAATAATATAAGTAATATGATTTGAATTCGGATATATAATTTACATATATGGATCGTATATAGGGGAATCGATTTTCGAGTGGTTTGTTGATGCTGTGGGGGTGAGGTGGATGAAGGAGTGGAACACGGGCGATAGTAACCGATACGACCTGACGATGTCAGTTGTAGGTACACGCGACACCGTATGGTATAGAGAGATTTTCTATTAAAACGCACGTTTGGAGGTAATAATATTATTCGTATGGACCGAACTAACGCGGTCGAAACCAGTTTTTCCGGGAGCTTATTATAAACATAATATTATTGTATCGCATGATACGGTCTCGTCGCGTGCCCGACGAGTCAACCGCGACCGTATACATTCGGTATATGACGGTATAGGTATATGATATTATTTGTATTATATTATATAAAATACTTGTACAGTCTACGCGTTTTCAGAATATTGTAATAGTCTTACTCACACCTGACCGTGTGAGTGTGATATACGTTCGGGGAGACAAAAACCTACTGGAAACCCGGACACGGCGTCCGCTGTGAAGTCGTCGATGATGCAGATTTAATTTTTCGTTCGCGGTTCGTAGCGGTTTCGTCTCGGTCTCATATGATATGCATATCCCGCGGTTGATTGATAGGGCGGCGGCCAAGATCGATGCATCGATGACTGTCAATTATTTTCCTAGGAGATTTCCGATCGAAATCTGGCGATGGAGCGCAGAATAGAAAGAAACGCTATACTGAGCTACCTACTCGAATGATATACCATTTTCGCGCGCAATTAGTGAAGACAAACGAAAAGCCCATTTCTGTATTATACCTATGCGTCGTGTGGGTGCACCCTGCGTAATAATTGACGTCGATCTCGTAGTCGACTTATCAGATGGACTGCACATTATTATTGTTATATTGTCGTCTCATTGCAGCTGGCCGAACTCTAACGCTGTGATATAAATTATGCACATGTACCCACCGCAGATACCTACCCATAAAATAATATAATAATGATAAAGTTCTAGAACGCTCGACGTACGCGAAAGCGGACCGAAATGAGTTCAGAAACACTGCTCGCACTATAACGAGCAATAACAATAATAATATAATAACGATAGCGATAATAATAATAATTATAACCCGCAAAACGAGAAGCTGCTTGATTTATGACGGGTGTGACGTACGACGGTGGCGTTTATCCGGTAAAGCTTATTACAATGATTATAATGTGCGAGTATACACCATATATATATATATATATATATATAGATTGTACCTATATCATTTATAAATTATATTATAAAATCTGTAAGATACAAACTGGTGGAGGACGGCCGCATATAATTTATAATAATATCTGAAATTATATATTATATTATGCAATACACTCGCCGCTGTGCATAATGGCGGCGTATTGGTATATTACATGTATATGATATATGGTAATAGTTATAGTGTATTATTATCATAATCATCATCACCGTCCGAGTTGCTGCACGGGGTGACAAATTAGATCTGATAATATTGTACGCGCGTGTTTGGTTGCGACTGAACAGCCAGTGATTATATAGGGGATACCGCATGTACCAGCTATACAATATTTATAAGATACCTACTATAAAAGTTTTTTTTTTCTCGATTGTGATTAATTCACTGCGACGTGGTTAGGTCCAAGACATTATTTAGACCTCTCGTACATGTCCGCAATTATAAATATACATATACATAACTATCATAATAATAAACATAGATACCTGCAGGAGTGGCCCGTGTATGTAGAAAGGTCGCGGGTTTTATCTGATGCAATTGTCACCTCGCATAATAATATGCATAATACTATATGCATTATAATATATTATATTTTATTATTTTGCACGATAATCGACGTATTTGCGGTAATCACGTGAACGTTAATACACATAACACATGCGTGTGTGTGCTATAAAGACCGTATCTCCAGTAAAATAATATCAACAATATATTGAATATAATGTCGCGTTGTATCACAGTGAAACGGGTCACAAAAATGTGACCAGAGACTATATTTTATATGTAATAATAAAAAATCCATGAAAAGCCTATAGGTAGCGCTCTTATATATGTAATACGTTATACATATTATGCATACGTATCGGAATTTCATGAGATTTTCGCACGAAATCGACAGGCGAAAACCGATGTCCTAACCGCGTGATGCACTTACGTCGGACGTCGTCGTTATATACCAATAGGTAGATACGTGCTCGTTATAAAGACGGGAGGTGCAGACGGGTCGTGTACAGCCCCCAAAAGAACGTCTCAAGGGCACTACAGAATTCCATAAGCTGCGCGTGTGACCTCTCCCGGTGTGTCCAAATTAATTTTGAGACTGTATATTATAGTATATAAAAAAAAAACACAAACACACGCTCGCTCGCGCGATAATAATATAACGTTACAACGTCTAGACCGGTTCATTCTTCTCGTTTCTGTGGCTCGAAATACGTATAGCTTCGTATAACATTATACGTATAGGTACAGGCGAACAGCGGCGGGCATTACTTTTTTTTTTCAATTTATACTCTCCTCCGTCCGAATTGACCGCAGTCATTTGTCATGTGTCCCGGGTACGCGGTCGACGTGTTCCGTCTTTGTCACAACGATTTTGGTATTCGTCATCGGCGACGCGTACCCGTATAGTTTTTACCTACACGTAAAAATTGCGTCGTCGTCATCGATACCGATCGCCGTCGTCTGCACATTTTAATATACCTACCTATATATAATACCAGTTTTTTTCCAAACATGCAGTATGTACCTACGTATAATATAATTATATGATCACTCTCGGATTAAAACCGAAAACCAATGATGTCGTTTCACGGCCTCGCGCAGGTGCTTAAGGGGATGCTGCGGAGCCGGGCACCACGTCCCTGGCCGCTGCTTGAGTATACGGACGACGGTGACGACGACGACGATGATGGCATCAATATTCATACGATTATTATGATAAATGGATCGCGCAAGTGTTGTTTTAAGCACACGCATTTAATATTTATAAATTTTACACGAAATAATATCCCACCATCTATAATCGATGACACTAACCCGATATGCGCACAAACATGTATCAAACAATTTTTTATTCACGGAGAAATCACCTACAGAAACCATTTATTAATATTATTATTTTATTTGAATTAAACCCTCTGCAACAATGGTCGTTGGGTAATTGTTATGAAAAAGGAAAGCGCGTTGCAGAGACGAATTCACACACGAATAATGATGTTATTAACGTTATGCTGACTTGCTAACTATGTGCAGGGTTAAATGCTATTTTAGTGTTGAAAGTTTGAATTCAGACAGTGTAAAATAATAATATGTATATTAAATACCTATGCCCTATACATTATACAATATGACGTATTTGAATGTATAATGTGCGCGTATCGGTCGCGGTTATCTTTTGTGCACGGGACATAATAATAACAATTCTACTATATCTGTTATTAAGTACCTATATAATATTATATATTTTAAACAGAAAATGGGAGCGAAGAAGCACGAAGGCCGGGTGAATAATGGTGCGATAATAATAAAAAATAATAGAAAAGGACTATTATAATATTATTATATCTTATCGCGCGCAGTAGGTTGTTCTCCTCGTCGTCCGCGCCGCCCAGTCCGGGGTGAACACTGCGCAGTAGTCTCTCGTCGCGCGTAACCGTAGCAGCGGTGCTTGGACAAAACGGATAGAAAATAATAATATAATAGATGTACGTATATGCGACGCGACGCATACAGAGCTATTATTATACGTATATATTTATCAATCGAGCAGGAGCCCCTCGAGTAAATTAACTTGTAATTGCCGTCAGTTCATTAACATAAACACGGTCGTGCACCGTTCACTTATCTGCCGCTTACATCTGCCCTGCGTCCCATATAATATATTATAAACAGAGCCACAGAGGGAGTGAGAAAGAGAGAGACGAGAGAAGAATAATAAAGGTACGTGTGTATTATAACGTCGCCGTCGTACATGCCAGTCGGTAGATTATTATTGGCCGGGGCTGATTTACGCGTGACACACGACCCGGTCTCGTCGCCGGGTAATTATTATATATTTAAATATCGTCCGTCCTGCACCGCCGATGAAGCCGCCCGATGGAATGTTTCCGTCGTCGTCCAATATAGTTTATACCCAACTTATTATAATATATTATTTAAAAATAGGTACACCACTTTGTCGCCGGGTATCTACGCCGCTCCAGCGATTCGTATAAAAGTTTTGGAAAAGATTTGTAATCCTTGAAACTCCGCCTGTTGTTCCCTTGCCACGTTTAATAATAATTTATTATTCGTGAGTTTAGCCGATAACAATGATGACTATTATAAATGGCGGGAGACTTTGACGAGTGCTTCCGAAAAGTCGCGTTTCTCTCTATGTAGGTGCATCAACTGGTGCTGCAGCAGGTGTCTCCTCGCTTTTCGTGACACCTGCCGCTCGCACGCGTCCCGACAAGGATCTTGAGTCCGATGACTTATTATTATTGTTATATTATATAATATCGTGTAATAAATTTCGGCAGAGGCATAACTGAGTTTGAACGGTAACTGCATGGGTACGACAACACCCCGTCATTAGTATTTGTTTTAATAACCTAACATTCCGCTTCTTCTTATTATAACATATACCAATAAAACGTTAATAACAAATCCACGTATATGTACGTACCGACATCTTGGAGAAGAAACCGGAAAACAGTCGTGCGATAAAATAATATTAACTTAGAGTGTGGAGCGCATGTCTGCAGAGTATAGATATTATAGTCGGTTCCAGGAGCTCCTGCCGCCCGAAAACCGATTCGATCTCCATCTAGCAAATCGATATTATACCAATCGAAATCAATGGTCGCCGTGTTAAGTGTGGAAAACCTTTAAGACTCGGTGAAACGCTCTTTGTTTGGATTTTTCGTTCTGTTTACGCAGCGGCGCCTTGCCACACATACACACCCACACACACACACACACACACACACACACACACACCCCTCAACGGAAGACGTCCCACGCGTGCAGCTACCGCGGTACCTCGGTCGTTATCTGCAGCAGGTATATGGTAGCGGGCTGACTGCTGATGCAGCTACCGCTGATACAAATTATGCGCGAGCGTGATTCGAAGGCGTCCGCGGCACACGAGGGGCTGGACGAAGTCGTCGGAACCATGGGAGAGAGGGAGGGGTTGGGGTGGGAGGGTGGTCAAACCCGTTCTCCCCTCGGAATAATAATTACCGTCGTAATTTAGCTACATACGTATTATACGCACCGGCCCGAGCGATCCGACCTGTTCTTGTTTTTATACCTTTTATATTTTTTAATATACATATAGGCACCAGCTATTACACTCACACACACACACACACACACACACACACACACTCACACCTATGCATAATATTTATTATAATAATATAATATAATCTATCCTCTTTTCTTTTTCTTTTTTAGCGTGTGTTTATTACGCGCGTGTAGTACCTATATAGTAGCCGTGTACACGTAATGAAACGTTGTATTATTATCGTTATATTATTATACTATCGGCCGGTACACGACGACAACGTATACATATATTACACGCATATATTATTATTATTGAAATAGTATTGTGCGTATATATATAAGTGTGGAAATTATATTTATATATTTAATCCCCCCCCCCTTATATGAGCGCGGCTGTGATTTCCGCGCCCGCGGTCGACACTCGACCGTGGCCGAAAGATGCATACTGGTCCTGTAATATACGAGACGGCGATGATGATGTGCTCGGCGGCAGATCGACGGGTGAACATAAATTAAAATAAAGCATAATATTATATAAAGTAGGGAGGTATGTGTTAGAAGCGAATAAGAAAAAACACGATCGATCTGCTACTATACATAGCCATATTATGCAGACGATGGTAATGCGGTTATGAGTCTTATAAATTTATAATGTTGACGCGCCAGATTAACGCGTATAATATAATGTACATGATAATATATACTATATATAATGAGGACCAATATATACAAAAAAGAAACCGCGATTTATCGAACGCTTATAAGCATATTATATATAATATACGTAGGTAATATGTATTATTATCATCTATTAAAATACAAGCAACTCTCAGTTTCCACTTCCCACACACAAATAATGTAATAAATCACGGATATGGATAAAACTGATGATCTGCATATGTGTGCCTATACCGGCTATACCTATATATATCATGCATAGACCGATAGTGTTTTCTTTATAAATGGTTTCGTTCGTGTTTATAAGAGTCTCGCACGATGGCAAACTTCCATTTCCAGATCACCGCCGCCAATTGTAAATATGTACACCACTGCAGGTATCATATTTTGTATTATAATATCATGTTCTGAAATATTGTCGATTTCGCCGGACAATATAATAATATTTGGACCGACCGCACAAGCGGATGACGATCGGTATACTATACGAGTATAGTCCCCAGTCGGTGCGTATATACTATCAACGTTATTGGGAAATCTGCAGCGATCGACTGCACTTGCAGTTCTGCACATTATAAAGTGCCTATCTGTATATGCGTCGACGACGGACATTTATTGAAAATCGAATTGAACCTGAGCAAATAAGAAGAAACCCCCGGTCAGATGGTCTCTAGTGCTGTAGGATATGATGGCGATTGTGCCCATTCTGTATCCATACGTATATATATATACCGACAATATGTATATGCGCGTATATATTGTATTATGTGTATTGGTACTTTGTATAGTGACGGCGGAGGAGGCATCGACTAGTGCCATTCAAAACGACGGCGATATACTGCTAGGGGTGGGGTGAGGAAATTTCTTCGCCTTATTATACCGCGGCAACGTGACGTTTGAATTGAACAATGAGATGTCTAATTAAAATCGTCTCGAAACGACCGGGGCGGCAGTGGCGGATGGCGGTGAGCGAATCGACCCGTTCGCAAATAATAATAATATTATTATTAATTGTTATAATATTATTGTATAATGTATAAACCCTTTCATCGAGACGACACCGAGCCATCACGGCACGTCACACGTAGTCACATGTCATACGATCACGTGGTCGGGCACGAAGACGAAGTTTCTCTCTCTCTCTTTCTCTCCCTCCTCTCTCTGTGCATCATATATACTAGCTAGACACTCGTCAACGAAATAGTATACCATCTAAATCATACACATATAAATATTTTATTTATATGTATTTGATATAAACATACTATAACTGCTGTAAACGTGACTTTGCCAAGGAAAAAACAAACAAAATATGCAAAATACAGCATTACATCTGGGTATCTATTATTAGTTGTAGTGTATCTCAACTCACTAGAAAATCGGTGTTGGCCTACCATATTATGCTTTACAAACTAATTTGTTCGAGATGGACGAAATCCTCCTGTGCAGCATTGGATTTAGCATTTGATAAATACACCGAATTGAAAGTGATTCCAGCTATAGGTTCTTTAAAGTCTAAACTCGAATTGATATCACTAAAAAAAACTTTTGACATTTTCTCCAAAATCGGTAGAGTACAGTTTTTAAGCTACAAACATACCAACAGTAGCCAATAGCAACTCTATATTATAAAAACAAAAAGAATATTCGATTTTAGGGATTAAAAACGAAAGTCAAGTGGGAACCACCTATATAGTAACCTATAGGGGATGAAAAGTGTATAGCTATAAACACACTGCCCGAGTCACGAGGAATATTGTTATACATTTTGGATCAGTAGTTTCCACTTCTATAAGCCTCACCGAAACGCACATTCATTTTTATATACATATACATATTTAATATATTTACGACGTGTACTACGTGCATATGAAGACAGAGTGAGAGAGAGAGGGAGAGAGAAACCCATTTCATGTGTTTATTATTATGGTCCACCGCTGCAGGTTTTCTCTCGACGAGTGGAATCGTGATATTCATTCCGATCCGGACAAGACGAATCGACGACGGTATAATATTATAATATAATATATTTTAATCCGGATTAAGGTTTCGTCTTGCTGCAATATACATATACCTACGTATATACATAAATATCGTAAAATACTCATCGTGTTATATTATCAACTATTTTTTATTGACACACGACGATAACTGCAGTCTGCGCGTTGTTCGTAAAGTAGATAACTATATAGACACGCAAATATATGATATTATATTTCGAAAATAATAGGCATGTAAGACGTATATTTAAAGGTTGTAATTTTTGTTTGTTTCAGGGGACAAACCGCACGCTTGCGAACTGTGCCAAAAGAAATTCGCCCTCGCCTGCAACCTGAGAGCACACATGAAGACCCACGAGAGTGAGTATATTATCCGTAATACCTATATATAGCATATAATAACCACATCATCATCATACTTCATAACGTGAGCTCGCCGATTACGACTGCCGCCGTCGTATGCGAGTCTATGATGTTACCAATAATATATAATCTTTAAATTACCCATTTGTTATTATTTGCGGGTATTGGGTACCCGGAATGATAGCACTTGTTCGAGTTTCGACAGGGTCCGCGGTCCGTCGCGTGTAGGGCCGGATTGTCCTTACACTCCATTTATTTTTCTCAGTTTTTTTCACCTTTATTCTTTTTCTCGCCGTGTGTCTCGGCACAATCGTTATTACCTATATAGGCATGTTTAATATTATACAGTGCACGTACGCGCGTACACCCACCCTAAGGTAACGCGGTACCCATAATATACTTCGCCATAAATACGCGTGTGTAAACCCATCTCCGCAGCCGAGATTACCGACCGATTCATTAGAGCCGGCAACGATACATATATATATATATAAGTTAGGGATCACGTTGACGCCGTCTTCTGCCGCGCGCGCAGGATAACGTGTAATTTCCACAACCCAATAACCACACACACGCGTGTAACATAATATATAAATACGGTACCTACCTATATTACTATCAGCTACACCATGTTATAGTAGAGTGCGGGAGTATGGCCGAGTCCTATAATAATATTATATTATAGTCATACAGTATTATTATATTATAATTATTATAGTTATATACGTCGCCTATCCTAACGTATATAGGTAGGTAATGAATAGTCTCGCGACATGTTATTATAATATAATATTATTACGTCGTTTTTTTTTGTGCGGGTTGCGCAGTCTTTGTTAAACCTACAAAGGTACTATAGAAAACGACGCGCGACTGCAGAACCTTTCATGATAGAAGCCTCTGGACACTGCAACGTTAACAATAATTAGCTACCATTTTGTTGGAGGAAGATAATATTATTGCTATATAATATATATATATGGTCATAATGACTTTCCTCCGCAAAAAGACGAATTAGTCCATCAGATGCCCCCATACGCTACTCATAGTATATAATAATTCCTTGTCAGTTATCAGTGTCCATTCTGATTAATTTATTCTGTGATGATAGTCTCGAGTAATAAATCCCACTTGATGATAATATTATATGATTTATATTACACGTGTTAGTCGGACGGTGTTAGGTGAATATTATAACCTTAACTTGTCTTTACTTAAAATACGCTAAATATCTGGACATAGTCAATAAATAGGCATGTGGCAAAATAGTACGAAGATGAAATTAGCTTGATGATCGCCATATAATATTCTACTGACTACTATAACTGCACCACTCCTTTTGATATTTTAAAAACGTTTAAATTATAATTGATTATATTTGCATATTGGTTCGGTCACTATTCTGTGTTTATAGAATTCATTTTAAGTAAGTAGTTATGTCGAATGCTCATCTTCGTTCAATCCACTCAGTTATTGTATCTTATTTTACATACATTACTTTTTATATTAACTGTATAGTGTAGGTACTCGTATGTACAGATTATAAATATTCGCTTAATTTATATACAAAAATATATGTTAATAGATATGTGAATACTGAATAGTGTTATAAGTAGTAAGAGAAGTCCCATTCCAAATACCATTTAAATTATGAAAAAAATTTAATTTTCTACTCCATAAAACTGAAAATACAATTGAAAATTAACAGAGAAAATTAAAAACCTATCTCTTTAGATTAAAAAACAAATCTTCCTGTAAATATGGTTATAAATTGTAATATCGTATCGTCCTAGAGCAGCACAAACCCGATATTATCGCGACCACGTGCAGTTTTTACGCCAGCTCGACCTGCCTATAATTATACGTCACAAGTATTATAATACACACTCTTATCCTTTCCGTTGGTATAGGCACCATAATAAGTAGTGTATATTATGTTATACATGTATTATTATTGTACATACGAAGTATTTATATACCGACAGATACGTCGACGAAGCCAAGTGTAATAACTAATAAACGAGTGCGTTATAGGAAAGTTCAAAAACTTGAGTGTAATAGTTTAACGATTTTTTTTTCGTGTATGCATGTGTATTTAAATATAGGTACTATATAATTATTATCACACACCTGTGGTATTACGTACCGGGGAGATCGAGTTTTGGCCGAGACCGCGAAGATTGCTTAGCGCGTTGAATTGAGAGAGCGAGCTCCGCCGCCGCAGATTCATTTGTGTACCTGTAATATTATTTCGTTTTAAAATTTTTTTTGATTTTCAATCGACGTGCGATCGGGATCGGCGTGGATAAAACGACTGAAAAAAGCAGTCGGATGTACGACGATGGTGATGATAGTAACGGTTGAGCGGGTGCGGGACGCGGACAGCATGTCGAATGAGCGGGCGAGAAATCCGAGCTCGCGAATATGTTTATTAAAATGGAATATTATTAGAGGAGCCGACGGAATGACGACGGACTTGAAAATACATATTATTATTATTATTATTATACATACCTAACACAGGTCCGGGTCGTTTATATACATATAATAAGCACAGCCATATCAATTTATTATTCGATTTATAATAATATTATGTAGATTAACAGACAACTCGTGTACGATAATTTTCTATACGCATTATGTACCTAAGCGTATTATACGCCGTATTAGGGAAATTATTATTATGTAGTGCGCGTATCATCCGACACCGGCAGTACATCAAACGATGATTTATTTTTAAAAAAAACATAATATTAAATCAATATAAAATAACAGATATCCCCACATTCGTATTATATAGGTACTTTTAATCCACATAATGTAGAAGTTGCGCAGCCTCGCATACTATTATAATATAAGTGCAGTGTTTAAATGCTGCACTGCAGCAGGTGGTGCTACATAAATAATTATCATTGGATTTCCATACAATTCATGGTTTTAGACTTAATAATTACAATTATTATTATTCGCAGTTCCTAAGTGAGATTTTCTAGGTTATGCTGAACAATGACTTTTTTATCGGATCAACAATGGACGGGTTGGATGTTTTTGGAGTGAGGATTATAATATGTGTGAAGTATATACGCATGCTTAAACGCACAACTTTATTTCATGGACTATGAGCGGATATAGGAAAACCGAGAGGAAAATGTTATTACAGAACGGCCTGACAGGAAATTCGTATAGAATATATGATATCTAATCTAACCCGTACGAAAGATGCGCGTCGTAATCGATATTGTTATAGTCATTAGTTTTTGCTCGTATAGATTTTTTGCTGTTTCTTTAGGATTTATTTTTATTTTTTGACAGCCGCCGCACTGCGGCTAGAGTCCGCGTCACCGACCCGAAACTCAAATCCATTATGACGTTTAATATTTTTCTTAAAACGAATTTTTTCTCCATTTTTTTCCCACCGCCACGCTGCCGCCGTTCGCATATACCTACACACTTTCACACAAACGATATGTTATTATTATTATCATTATTATCATTATACTATAAACGGCGTGTGGGCGTCGTTTTCCCTCACGCGTAAACACACGTTACGCATGTTTACGTGCTGCGGCGGCTAAGTCTAAGACCTATCGTGAAACACCGATATTATGGGTATTGTATGTTTTCATCCTCTCAGCCAATTCTCTGCCGGAACGATATGTACCTACCGCTCGCGTTTAATGCCCACAAACGGGGTGTTTCAAGCCTTATTCATCCACCGTTCTTGGCGAAATCCGTGTGTAGGTACCTATACATACCTTTTTCGTGAACCGGTCCCGTGTGCTCGCCGCGAAAATTGTCCTCGCATTTATCCGTGGCGCCTGTATTTTATTACATCTTAAATAATAGTAATAATAAACTACCCAAATTAATAGACATCGGCGTACATTTGGTCGTCCTATTATACACGCACTTACGCCCACCGAATTACCCCCTTTAGGTATATAGGCGAACGAACGGCGACGGATAATAATTGGCGACCTATAAAAAACACTTAAACCCTTATAATAATATAATGCTCTACGTATAATGATATATATATATTGTGTGATAGCCGAGGATCACGGCAATGGGCCCTATATATTATATCCATTAGACTCTGTCGTTTGGCGGGACTGTATAAAATATATAATGATGTTTTCCAAAAATCCCTGATATACCTACACAAATTGCACAAATCAACTGAATGAAATCGGTTAGAAAATATAACATTTATATATTATCTCATATAGGTATTATGTATATGGTACCTATATCATTATGAGACTGCGACCACCGAGATTCGAATATTTTCAGACTGCGCCTCGCAGATCATATTGCAATATCGCATTAATGTGATTGGAGCTCAAGATTTCGAGTATGTTTCCTTTCAAAATATGACGAATAAAATCACTGGTCATTGTTTTGGGGATTTTTTTTCAAGCCAAGGCCCAATGTTCACAATAATCTACACACGATACACGGTATGCTTGTTTGAAAAAGAATAGCACAGTGGTCACCAAATGACGGCTCGTGGGCCGTGGATGAAATTTATTGAGGCCACAGACATGAAAATAATTTTTTTATGAGGAACTAAGTTAGATTTTCATACGTTTTCTTTTGAATTTTTGATTTTCCCTTGTGTTTTGTTAAATAACATGTACTTCACATTTTGTTAGCCTCTGAATTTCTTATGTGGCCAGTGGCCACACATAAATATTAATCGATGACGTAGTATAACATAGTGTGGACACTAGTGTGGCATGTATAAAAGTCGTCTACTTTAAATATAAACTTATACTCGGCAACATATTATTTTATGTTCAAGTATATAGCATCGATACTAAATCGGTAGGAGGCATACGTATACTTATCACTAGTGGAACGCGGAAAGCTCATACTTTGAAGACACAAATTACAATTATTATCAATATTCAACATAATATTTAGTATTATAATATACTTTCAAGTGGTACTTGAAAATGTTGAAACCCTGTGGATAGTACTATAGGGTATAAAATGGTTGAAAACCGTCGACATGTATAGCATCGGTTATCGAAATCACTTTATCACTCTGCGTATTTTTGATGTCACATAATATGACATAAATTATAATTAGAGAAATTATAGAAATGATAAGACGTTAAGGGTATACATTGTAGTTCGTGTTACTAGGTATATATTATGTTATGCTTGCGAGTTTCTATATTTTTTTAAGTGTTTCCATGCCACCGAACCCCAAGTCCCTTTATATTATTATAAACCACTATACCTGTATACTATATGATAATAATATACGCTCACGCCGCAGCAACCATTAATAACGACAGTATTTATAATGCAATGACGTTATCCCGATGTGATCTAGTCGTCGTGCATTATAATATATTAATATGTTTTTAATTTTTTTCGTCTTTTTCCGCAGGTGAAACCCAAGAGGAGTGCAACAAGTGCGGTAAGGTGTACATGGCCCCGGAAACGGACAAGGGTCGTGGCGGCGCGTGTCCCGAGTGCTCTCCGTCGTCGCGTCTGCCACCGACCGACGCCGCCGCTGACGCCGCATCAGCCGCCGCAGGCAGTTCGCCACCGGAAGAAGAGCGGTCTTACGGGGGCGATTCCGAAGACTGTTCGTCGATGGGATCCGTAGACGACTGCAGCAGCAGGGGTGGCTTGTGAACGGCTGCTGCCGTGGGGTGGTGGCGTGACGTGGGTGGCGGCTCGTCTCCGAGGGCTACTGTTTCCCTCGCGCGCCCTTAAGACACGTCATGTATTTTTAATCATTAAATAAAGAAAAAATACCGATAGCGGAAAAACTACACGAAAATATACGACTCGTGTGCACCACTCGTCGCATACTTGCCGGATACTTGTTTCCGCACTCCGCCGTGTAACACACCTCGTTGGCGGCGTCGACGATAATCATATTATTAGGTACCTATAAAATAATAATAATATTATCATCGTAAATTATTACGCGTGAGCCCGACGACGGGGAAACAAACAATACGTACAATACGCAAGAGAGCACTTAGGCTTTTATCGATTTTCGTGATTTTACGACCCGGTCGAACATAATATTATTATATGATATGGAGAAGAAAAAAAATTTTACGAGTTTTCGGAGTAACAATGTCGTAAAACGGACGTAATTAATGTGTCGTCGCGTATTTTTATTTTTTCGTATCGTACTCGTCGTCAATTAACGCGCGCGTGTGTATATGTGAGTGTACTGTGTATAATAATATATATATATATATAAATATTTTATAATATCGTGTGAATGTTATAGCACGCCGAGCTACCTGAGCGAGGGTCTTATATTATAATATTATTAAAATAAGAATAATAAGATTATTACTATTTGCTATTTACTATTATTACCTATCATCATTATATTATTATTATTATCTCATCATCTGTTAGTTTAACATAATGTATAAGTATTCGCGTTTAATATTTCTTGGTTTAATTTTGTTCGTGTCTCAACCGCGGTGCAATATTATATTCTGGTACACGTGCATTATGCGGTGATTTTTCGACCTCGATCGATGTAATGTTATAGTATTAAACGGTTGATGAATTTTTTTTTTTTACTCGTGTCGCAGCGATGACGATCTAAACACGCGTATCTCTGTGGAGTCGCGCTCGTGTGTATAATATTAAATATAATATTATAATTATTATATTGTCTATTGTAGTATTTTTAATTCTAGTCACTTTATTATTATCATCATTTATAATTTTTTTCTATGATTATTTTTTTTACTATATTTTTATACAGTGTATATTTTATTTTTTGTACATATCATTATATATATTATATATTATAATAATAATACATCGCTGTAGCATAATATATATATATATATATATATATATTATAATTGAGTTAAGTTTTTAGTATTACTCGTATGAAGAATCTGTGTTTTGATGGAAAAAAAAATTGGAAATAATATTTATTATTCACGTGTAAAATTTTTATACTTAATAAATGTATGTCTTACATAATACATTTATAATATAATTATATACATTTTTATTTTTTAACTTTGTAATTTTTTAATCTTTAGGTAATCCTAACTTACTCATACCTATCCATCTGCACTAAAAATGTCCTATACCCGGGGTCACCTACTAATTTTCAAAGAGGTCCATTTTGAAATTTACTAAACTTTCCTCGGTTCCAAACAGTTTTAATAACTTTTACACACGTTAATAAATACAATTTTTTTTAAACCTGCCTTCCTATTAATTGTATCAATAATATTTGAATAATTTTTTTGTCAAAATGTTTTATATGACACACCTATAGTTTTTATATTTACACATGAGGGTCAATAAAATAATGTTCGCGGTCCGTATCCAAACCGCAACTACCAATTAGTGACCCCTGTCCTACACTCTAAAGCAGGGATCGCCAACCAGTCTATCGAGACTTTAGAAGAATATTGGTCGATCGTATTAAAAATGAATTAAATAGCTATTGGCTGTTCACGTGAGTTATCTTAACCAAACTTTTGCACTTTACATACAGAGTAATGTATTATAATTAGAGAAGAAAAAATAAAATTTTCTAATGAAGAAATATTAGAAGAAGAATACGATGTATAATATATTATTGTTCTATGTAAGAATATCAGTAATATACGTAAATAAATAGTGATGGTCGATCACCAGATCGTTAAAATGTTTAAAATAGCTCATTTATTGGAGAAGGTTAGCGACCCATGGAGCTCTATAGTTCAGTATTTTTATGTTTTTACAAGTCGTCTGTATAAAAACAGAGAACGTACCTATATTAGTATAGGTATTATATAATATCATTTTTTTTTTCAGGCAGCACATATTAAATATATATTTTATAATCATTCATTTGACAGTGTACAACCAAACTAAAACGAATAGTGAAGTAAATAACATAAATTATAAATAAACATATTAATGCATAATGTGGTAACGTATATAAATTGTGTGCGCATGTAAATTCCACTCGAAAATGGTAAATTCCGCCCGAAATGAACTAAAGGTAAAATAAGGTAGGTACATGTGAATTCCGCCCGTATAAAAATTATAATTAATAAACACATCCTGCCTATAAGTAAAAAATTCTTATTACTTTAAAGTTTTTACAAAGTAAGTACCTAGTTATTAATAATTATATGATAAATAACATAGATTAATCATTATAAGTATTTAAATAAACGTATATTTCACATATTAATTCAAAAAAATCTTAAAAGTAGAACCTAATATTTATAATAAATACGAGTCAAAATTGATGATGATTATTATTTTTTTGTCAAAATCCCCAAAATAATGATCCACGTCCTCTACATAATTATCCATTGAGATTTCATTATTTTTATATTTTCTAATTATATTTTGCATGTTTATATATATTTTTTTTGATTTCAAATTTCTATATTTATGAGGTTCATTTATACTATTTATTTTTATGTAATTTTCTAATTGAATTTGCTTAAGTCTGTCTAAAAATATAAAAATATGAGGGTGATTAGAATCAAAACTTTTATTAAAATGGGAATGAAATGACTCGCAAGCATTGGTCGTTCTGTTCAAATCTGCTGTGGCAACAGCCCATATATTTGGAGGAAAAGCTGTGTCATTACTTATATAATTATTTAATAAATAATCTGAAAATTGTGTTAATCTATGGTCATTTGGCTTAGAACTTATTAAAAATACTTCAAAGTAATAAAAAACCATCTCGGGCTCTAAAAAACTAATCCGAAACATTTAACCATCCAATTTCTAATTTTCGAGGCTTTAGTTTTATACTCTACACTTAACCCTACGGCTTGAACATACCTATACCAAAATTGTAATAAATGAAAACGACAACCATAAATTTGAATATTCAGCCAGATGGGTTTACATGCGTTGTGTATAGCTTTTTCGAAGTCAATGACAACATACTTTGGCTCAAATAAGTAATTATCATGAATACAAAGATTAAATATTAATTTGAAACACTGCAATATATATTTTGAGTTTTTGCTTTAAATAAACAAAAAACTAAAGGTATATGATGGCCATTAAAATAGCCATGTATAGTAAATAGTTGTAAAAAAAACTTAGAACTATATTAAAATGTACCATCCATGTAAATCCATTCTGCAGTTGATAACATTTTTAAATTTGTTTTAAACCCAAAAATTATGATACCAATGTTCCACGTTCGAACATTTTGTAATTTCCAAATACTACCTATAGTCTATAATACACAGCGTGGCGAAAAGTACGGTCGAGTCGCACAGTTACGGAACGCTTAGTTCAAAAATATTTTTTTTTCAGGGTGGAATTTACAAGTCCATTTTTGTAAATTGTTTATTTTCCCGGGCGGAATTTACCATAGACCTTATTTTTACCCGTTCACTTCGGGCGGAATTTACAATTCCCCGTATATTGTTATATTAAATACCTATTATTCTTTTGCCCAAAATTGAGCCGTGTCTAGGTAGAAGGTATGCACCGCATGTCTAGGCTCAATTGATATTATAATATCCAAATAAAATAATATATGAAATCAAGTCGATGCCGGAATTCCGCGGGCAAACTGATATTCAACCGAATGAAGTAGGTACCAGCCTACCTACGTGTAATATACCAAATAATACTCGTCATCTACACTCCCACAGCAAAGGTCATATTTCAAAATTGTATCCAAACACCGACGAGAGCGACGAACCGTATACAACGAATATATATATATACCTGCACGCCAGCCGTATCTACGACATAATATTGTAGCCGACAGTTGCAACCGACTAGACTACGACAGTAAGTACCTATATATATATATACATACAAATGTAATATATTCGTCGCGTTTACATATAATATTCTATACCTAATATAAATTATATTATATTATAACTCAACGAATAATATTACCAGTTCTCGTGTTTTGTTCCCGTATCGGTTTCGAAATTCGAATCCGATCCGTCGCCGATTATATTTTTTACGCGCCGTCGGATCGCGCGCGTGCGCGTCAACGGCGGTTCCGGCATGCTCGGGAGATCATTATAATAACATTATTATTGAGAGTTTATTATTGTTATTAGTATTATCCGTCCGTAGTATATGTATGAAATATAACATGTATATAACATTTTGTACGAATTTTTCATCGAGACGATATAAAGGTAACGTTTTTGGGGTTGTTGAGGTTTTATCGGGGGGAAATGTGACTCGTCGCTTATGCTTATCGTTCGTTTCTAAACTTTGAATTCCACTACGGCAACTCATGGTCGTCCGCCATAAAATTCTGTTTTCACTGAGAAATGCAATATAATCATAATTTATTACAACTAAACACTGATCATTCGATTTCTCATATTACTCCTGTATTCTACAGCGGAAAATGAACGCCACGTCTGTTAAAAACACCGAGAAGAGGAAAAAACGCGATTTAAAGCAAATAGGTAGCACTGCGGTCAGAAGAGTACACGGTGTGCGCCACATTAAAGGGGATAACGTACGATTATACATTTAATAAAAACATAAAACAAACATTTTAAATGTATAACGTTGCAATCGATCTGTTAGGATGATTTTTAACGAGAGTATATGTGAATATCATGGTTTAACGATTTACATTAATTGATTTATTTATTTACACGATGACTGTGAATCGAACGGGCTGAACATTTAAAAAAAATGCATTCAAAATTCTCAACAATGCTGTTTATGTAAATGCAATAAAAATTCAAAATAATTATCAAAAAAACCGATAGGCGACAAGGTAGGTAAAACATAAAAAATAAAATTTTCAAAATCGAATTTGTTGTTTCATGATTCAAACTGTCTGACAAGAAAGCTACGTTTTACAATAAGCTGAAAATAATGCACAGCTCTAATTATAATTATGACTTTAAATATATATTAGTTCCAAAGAATGACATTTTTTAGGTTATTCCACGATCGCGATTCTGATTTTTCTATAGATAATATATGAATGGATGTACCAGTTTGAAATTCGGCCTTGCAATTTTTCGGGGAAGACAGAACGTAATTAGAGAAAGATGATACGGTGCCTTTTTAAGGTTATGTACAAAAACTGTTTTATAAAATAATGTTAAATAAACTTAATCATTAATAAGTCACCAAACTTAACAATATTAATACCGTGAACTGTTATTTTAAATTGAATATATATCATTAATTATCAATAATTAATCACTAATACTATTTATTATTATATCAATATTTGCCCCATATAACCTTAAAAATGTATCACTACATTTTCTTGTGATAAATCCACATGTCCCATATCCATACTTATATTATTTATGGATTTTTTAGTTGACTGAACTTCGGGAAGTCTTTGGTACTCATCTCGCAGAGAGGACAGATATTTGAAAAGCCCACGTTATGTGATACGAGGTTACTCGACGAATGACGACACACAGTTTTTTACGCACAATAAAAACGATAATAAAATATAACCAATATATTGATGGTTAAGTGAACACGCGTGTTAAGTTCAGTTTCATTTATTTACTTTAGGATTTTGTTTTTTATTTTTCGTTAGGTTAGGTTAGATTTTTGTGAACTATTTTTTAAATATTACATCATATTATGCATAAAAACAGTATCGAAATTAAATTGATGTTGATATATTATTATTAGGCATTTGATATTATGCAGTCATAAAATTTAAAATGTGGTTCCTAAAAAATTAATAAATCAGTGCGTATTATAATAGTATGTATGTTATATAGAAATTTTTACGGCAATGTCGAGCGCCTATAATATTATATTTATATAAATAAAATTTAATATATGAATATTAAATATATTAAATACACCGTTGGCTATGCAGAGATGTCCGTGAACTTGTCAGAGCAAATTTATTAACAGTAATAATAACTATCAATAAAATTGTTGGAAGATTTCCAAAGTGGACTGTTTACTTTACAATGCCAAGTTCATGGACATCACACAGAGCATAGTGTCTCTGCTTGATCGACTTTGTCGATGACTTTTCTCCCAACTCATATAATAATAGGTAGCTTTTGAAATACGATTTTTATTCAAATTTATTACTTATGTATAATAATAAATTTATCATAAATAATCACGACGTTTTATTTTTATTATTTTTTAATATTATTATGCGAATCCTATTAACGTACGCGGAGTTGGCTGCTTGACTTATCCGATAATATTTATAAATTATTGTGTCATATTATTATTTTTCAACCAACTTCGAAAAAAAATATCAGCAATACTTTTTTAAGGTGGAAAAAAATTGCAACTTTCCGCACGTGTGCTCATTCAAGGCGCGTACTCAACATATTGGCAACATGAGTTATATTATATTATTTATTATAATTCCATTGCCACTAAAGATTAAAAACGGAACCGCCCAAGTACAATCGAACAGTTTGTAATTCATAATAATGTTATATAGGTCATCTGCACAATCGAAACGAAAAACGCATTAAACCGATGGGCTTAAATAATGGGTTGTACGAAAAATTCAAAATACTATAATAAATAATGATTGTGAAATCTATGATAGTTTTGTAGCCTATAATTTGAACCGTAATACCGTATATTTGTAAGTATTTAATTCGGATTCGTATAACCATATTAGTAGGTACTGACATTTATGTTTTTTTTTACCGTGATCTTTAATTGTAGAATTTATTAAGCCATCGAGTTTTCAAAAAATCATCCAAATAATGCATTAATTCGTTCGAACAGATATATTATATGACCTTAATAACCGACTGTTTTTTAACACATTAATTCCAATAATCGTAGGTACTACGCATTATACCTCGCCTACTGCCCTGACACTAGTGTCTGAATTCTATAACAATCCATTGTACATGGTTGCGGACTTCCCCTCCCTAATCAAAAAAAATAATATCAACGATCAATAGTTTTTTTTAAATTTTTTAAGTGTTGACGACCAATATTAATATTTAAAAATCATAATCGGTCATTCAATACTCAATAATCTTATATTTTCGAGACAATTGGTATTATGACTCATTCTATAAGTAAGTAGTTTAGTTCTTTGACATTATACATCCTTAAGTAAAAATTACATTTCACAAAATGTATCTGTCAATCTTTATTACTTAGTTTAATTAAATCTAATGAAGCATTTTTTGTAAATTATTCTTACACAAGAACCTTATTTTGTTTTTATAATTAATTTTTAGACATAATTACCAGCGTCGTCGTGTTGACTAAAATCATACGTTGAACGCACAAGTTTCGATGCACTATTCTTAAAGCTAAATCTAGATAATAGTTACGTAACGAATTTTTATAATAATAATAATTTATGAATTTCATTCGATATGCGCCTCATACACTAGTTTTGGAGCGTATGAGTAATATTTTACACCTATACCGACTATGGTATTATATTATGGCTGGCGGTAGTCTTCTAGAACTCGATGGGTTTGATAATTATTTCGCGTGATTTTAAATTGAAATATTCTAATTTTTTATTACACCGGCCGCATATATATTATATTGTTACCAACCTATATATAACATGCAATGTATATTATGTACAGGAAAATATACATATAAAAATAGTATTTGTGTGTGTGTGTGTGTGTGTGTGATTTTAGAGGAGCGGCGTGTCGGGGTACCGGTCTGGACGCCGTCAGCGAATCATATTTCATCGGGAAACGATGTAACGGTGAACGCTGATAAATAATATTATATACATATTGTAATAAAATAAAACTCGATCGGTTGATATTATAACGCGATCTATAACGCCTTAATCATCCGCAAATCCGATCGTAACGATATTTTAACCGTGCTGCGCATAAAAAATATAACATTAACGATAAGGTGCAGCAGCAGTATATGTACCTATAGGTAGTATTCGGATACATACATCGGACGAGAAACATTTTTTTGCTAAACATACTAAGTATATATAGTCGGTACACAAAATATGCTCGCTTTGTACCTCATGTTATAAAAATATAAAAATATATAAAATATCATAATATTATTCACTGTAAGTATATGCATGTCGAATATTATTATTATTGTATTTTATAATATATACAAAAACCGGGACGGTTTGAATTTATTAAAGAAATCGGACCTGGACGAGACTCGACGTTATAGTCGCTACTGCACCGGTGTTCGGAATGCATAGTACGTAATAATAACTGTTGTAATGATAATTAATGCAATCTATTTTATTGATCGCAACGATTATAATGATTATTATTGTAATGTTGATGGATTGACGACAGTGTTCCAGAGCGGTTTTGAGCTGTCACGATTGACGTTTATCTTAGGTACCTACTTGGTGTACATAATAATATACTTAGAAACTACGATATTTGAGTGCCAAGTAGCGATTTATGAAAGCCCTATACTCATAAGTCATAACCTTTCACGCCTAAAACTGCAGTTGCGACGACATTTTACAAGACAATATGCAGCATACATGTAATGTTTTCCCGACCAAAAATATAAAATGCGATTACTTTCGATAATTCCGGATTAAAGGTGGCAGGGGGGGCATGGTCCTGGGCCCACAACGGATATCAAACAATAGTGGCACTCGGGAGGATAGTTTGTTTCCTAAAGTATATTATGGATAATGGATAATAATAAGTTATTAATTTTATTATTATTATTATTATAGTATAGTAATCATGATATTTTGAGTTGCGGCATGATCATAGTGAGGAAATGGAATTTAAAACTGTTTTTGATGAAAAAACATAAAGTTATTACTTATTCATAAAACACATTAAAAAAAATTGTATTATAATAGTGAGGAACTTTTACCTATTGAAGTATATCATTAATGTTAAAATGTCAAAATCTTTTCTATCTCTGATATATATTTTATTTGTGGATCACCAATATTTTGATTATGTTTATGGGCCCCTAACATTGTTTGGCCCCGTGACCAAAATTATCTTGATCGTGGAGTGTTGGACAAAAACGAACTCCATGGTGAGGTTCGAAATGATTGATTTTTGCTGGTGGTGGAGAAGGGGTTGAGCATTTCTCGACAGGTGTTTGAGGTTTATGAGTACAATTTAAAGATCAAAAATGTAATTTCCTTACCTTTTATCTTGAATCTAAATGAGGTTAAGTACAAAATATATTATTAAGGAATAAATATATATTTTTTAAATTGTCGTTGATACATTTTAAATTTAGATTACTTGTAGTCGTTTTATGATAACAATAATTTACTATACAATTGATAAATATTATAAATTTCAATGAATATTCATTGGAATTTATCAGTTCTAAATGTAATCTATATAAACTTTGAATATAAATTAACCAAGGGTTTTTTCCCCAACACTATATAGTCTGACTGAAACTCTCGTAAAATCAAATATTTATTTGTTTTTACATGTGTATAGGAGAACCTAACACATTATGAAAAGTGCCACTGAAAACGGATTTAATTTAACTTTAGATTGATTTACGTAACTTAAAATAAGGAATTATGTGTTCTTTTTTTTAAATTAATAACAATAGTAATAACTTTCCTATTACAATCAAAATGTTCAAAAAAGCCTCTTTGAAAACACGGATGCAATTATTGTTCTCAATAGTTTTTATTACATATAGGTTGTGAATTAATTAGAACTATTATGATATGGGTATATATTCGCATAAATAGGACGAGCCATCTTGTCTATACGTATTAAGAATACAATTTATTATTTTAAATTTATACTGAGCAGTTTTTATTTGCATGTAAAAAATAATAATCACTTATGGCTTATTATTGTTACACGGCCATGCGTTATTTTGTACAAACTTTTATGGAGGGCTCAAAGTATTACGGCTCTGTTATCGACGGCTATGGAACTCATGTTTATTCCTATGTACTAAAGATTATATTATTATATGATATCTGCAGCTTAGTATTCCGATTTTTATTTTCACCGTCATAAAATATCATTTCAATTGAACTGCGTAGTTTGTTTGGACGAAAAGTTTAATCGATGAAAATAGCATCCGAATTAATAATAAATAACAATATTATACTCGGTTCGCGGCTTGGGTATTACTAATAATTGCAATGCACTCAGTAAAAAATATAATACTCGAGGAATTCATATAATTCCAATTTTAATAGATGTTATGCACCTCATATGTATCCGAGCGGCGACCGTTAATTTTTATTAAATGCAGTTTATAAAGGTAAAATTTATAATATAATATTATAATACATAATATACCTAATATATATATTGTTTTTTTTAAAGCTTACGCTTACCGATTCCCGTCGAACCGGTTTACGAACTTTTAAATGGCCATAATTTAAAATATAAATATATATATATTCAGTCGGTCGATGACATCGAATTGGTGTTATACATTATTTTATTTTACAGAGCTATAGGTATTACAATATTATTTACAATATTATAATATATAATATAATGTAGGTATTATAATAAAATGGCGTTCGGCAGTTCGGCTTATTTGTTACAACCATTATCTACAGTGGCCAGTGGGTACACTATAAAGTCTCGCCAAACATAATTATTAATAATTATTATTTACTGCAATATAATATACCCAGATAAATCCTTCAAATACGTCTCCGGTTATAAACATGGTATATTGGTGTATTGCCGTATATTCGTCCCCTGTGTGCCATCACTCTTTGCAAATGATTTCACTCGTCTGGGAAATTCCCTCTGAAAAAAAAATGAATACACTCCTTTTGATTTTTAACAATTTTCCAGCGGTTTGAGTGAGAAAAAATATAATATATTGGTTCTTAAAATATTTTTATGATACCCATCGAAAATATGATAAATCGTTTTCAATACCTTTCTTCGAGTCAAACTCAGTATAATATATTACTAAGCGTAAGCGATGTGATCTGTCTAAGACCCGCACACGCCTTATTTCACCATATTAAAATAAATTTAATTGATGAAAAGTTTTATATTTGGAACGTTTTTTTTTGCTTCGTAAATGTAAGCTACAACTACACTGCAGCAGTGTGTGAACCAAACCGACTTTTTACTTTCGCCTTAAGTTATTTGACTCGATTAGTATAGTTTTTATAAAATATATATCTCACATTTTGAAAATTGTGCGAAATTTTCGAATTCTCGATACAGCTGATAACTCTTATATTGTGGAAAAAAAATGTTTTAAAACAAAACTTTGAGTATACAATCAATATTCCGAAATCACGAGTGTCATGTATATATTAATATAATATCATGTCATGCCGATATCATCCTATAATATGATATTATAAAATGTGTATCGAAGTACTATTTAGGATGTGATTGATTCTCTACACGTAATGTGTTCATTATATTATACTGGCTGTTTGACTACAATCCACGAAATCTAGACAGTGAACGTCCCACACTGGAGAATTTTCCTGTACATAGGTATACTATTATACACTAGGTGAGTGATTTTTTTAAAGGTAAACATCCTTTTTCTCGGAAGGTAATAACTTTGTTTGAATTTTTTCCACATGATTTAAAGTCATTACAAACTGACATATTTGGTGGAAAAAAAAATATTTATTTCATACCTAGTTAAAGTTTTTCTTTTTTTTTTAAATGGCAAAAAAAGTTTTAATTTCAAATCCCGAAACTAAATATTATTTTGATTATTTCCACAAAAGCTATTGACCTATAGTTATAAAATAATCGAGTTTCGTACAAATAGATAATTTCAGTTATGACCTTATGAATTTAGATGTGCTGAGTATTATTTTATAGTGGACAAATATTTTGCAGGGTACTCATTCAGCAGATTATAATTTTAAATGCGAATTTATTTATACTAAAACTGATTAGTTATTACTTTATTGGTTCAAATTCGACTTTTATACAGAATTCTTTAAATTCTTGGGAAAATAAATATTTGGCTGTAAAAAAATGTAATTAAAAATTAATTATAAATATAATTAAAAAAATTAAAAACTTAAAAACAACGATAACTATAAAAAAAAAATAGTAAAAATGTTTACTGTATTCCAAAATGTTGTTTTACTATATCTCCAAATAATTATCTTACCTATGAAAAAAAAAAAATTCCATAAAATATGATAACTACAGGGAAACGAGTGTTCACTTTCAAAATAATTACCTTGTGTAAATCAAAATATTATAATAATTGTCATATTATTATGGGTATAATATCATTATACGCGTATACGATAAGAATTTAAACGAATATATACGGTCTAGAACGAAAGCGTTTAAAAACCTATCGGCGAGTGAATAAAATACAAACGACAATAATAATATAATATTCATAAAGAAGCGCACCATTAAGGATTATAAATCGAACGCAGAGTCGTAAACACATTTAAAAAGCATATTATACAAGTACCTATATAATAATACACATTATACCTATATGGGAAATCTTCTTTTAAAATCTTCGTCCGAAAATTAAATAACATAATGGATATTTATACCGTTGTTGGTAATTCATTTAATTTTCAAACTTGTTTGTTTAATGTGTGTCTCGTTGATTTTTTATTGGAATGTTTTTTTTTTTAAATTTTAACACAACAAATTATAGTAATAAAAGTGATAAATTAAATCCCGGTTTTACGTATTCGAGTGGTTTTATTGGTCCCGCGGTTGAGCATAAATGATTATTTAGATTTTGCGTTAAAAATCTTCTTATAAAGCAATAATAACAAACGTTTTTAAAACATAGGACCGGGCAGTCGGAAAAATTGGGCTCGTTAATGATATGGGAACGTTAATAAATCGTGTAAAAAGTAAATTTAAGTACCCAGTAAATCGTTTCATTTTCCAAACGTTCGCTTGACCAAACGGTGAAGGCATTCCTTTTTTTGGAAGGGGGCGATAAGATCCCAAGTCCCCTACTCCCCTAACCAGTATTATACCGATATACGTACTTGACTATTATACACTGTTCAGTTTATAGTTTTACTGACCACACATGCGCCTATATTTTATTAATAATATGTAGTCCCTGTTATTTACGAGTCTATACCTAAATTAAAAATACGACCAAAATATACCTCCATCATAACATATTTTGTTACTTTGTGATGTTGTCAGTCGAAACACTGTCGAATTCAATACAAAAAGATGAAATCGACATTGTTAAAACAACGGTAAACGTCCGTCTACAACGGTGGCACGTGATAAATAACGTAATACTCAGGTCTCAGGATCCTATTTATATTATATTACATTATATTATACGAAATATTGCTTGATTTATAGATGTTCCATGTTCAAAATAAAAATCGGAAGACGCCATAGTAGTAAGTAGGTATGACCGATATATTATTAATTATTAAATATGATATTATGTACAGTACGGTTAGTGAAATATAGTTACCGTTGATTTTTCGTATAGGTGCACATTTATAACTGTTTATCACTTTTAATTTTTCTAACAAATAAATCAAACGTGCAATGTATTTTTGGCGTTTTATATAACTGGTATAAATTATGACATAAATACGCGCTGATAATAATAGTTAATAAATAAAATCTCGACAGATGACCAGACCAAATTTTTCGAGGGTAACGGTGATTAGATTTATTACTAATAATAAACTAATATTAGTATTGTGAACTATATAAAGTGTCTTCATGCAGTTAACATTATAATTTATTAAAGCCATGCCTCTTGCGTTGTTAAACCTTTAATCGTATTTAAGTGTTGACCTATATCATAATATTCAGGTATTATTTTCATTATTAAGTAGAACAATGTTATAAAATATTTAACTATACGAAGACAATCGACAAAGTAAAATAATATTATAAAGAACATGTCAGCACATTATTATAATTGTATTCTAGCTTTACCCTAACTCAAATTTGAATTCAGCAGATCCAATTTTGTGTTTTTAGCATTAATATTATGGTAAATTGGCTTATATTATTAAACTGGAATAAGAATTTCAGATATCTATGGAATCTCGTGCCTGTGCTTTTATCGATATTTTAATTTTAAAGCAAGTTATGAGCATTTTTAAATTGTAATATTTTACTCAGAACCTAATAACTCACTTTTAATCCAATATATCAACAAAGCGTTTGGGGTTCCATAGACAATATTCTTAACTTTAACTCTTCGACCTCTGCATTCAAATATGAAAATATGGCTCTATAATACCTGAATGCACTGCATTCATTTCACTTTATTAGGATTTTCTTTTGTTAGATTCTTAGCATTTAGATTTTCAATTTCAATATCTTTTGTAGTTTTTTGGTAGGAAAAAAATAAATCTAGTTAATGCTTTTGGGAGGTCAAAATATTCCCAGCGCTTTTCATAATAGTTGGAAATTATTAATCAAAATCGATTTTTAGTTTTTATTTTAAATCAAAAACGAATTATCGTAGATACCTACCATATAATATTTTAGTTTTTACATGCTCTACTAAATACGACTCTATAATAGGTATAACATTATACTACAGCCATAATTAATATCAAAATCCTTTCGTACTTCAGCGAGTAGATCGATTCTCGTTCGATATAAATTTGTCACTGGTAAACGATATACAGACGAATAACTTCCGAGATGAACGTATTTGTATATGGTTGTACTCACTTAAGAATGCAACAGAAACATCTATAGTTTTAATTAGATAAAAATGTGTTGTCAATATATTATTTTTATACATTTTTTTAATTAATATAGTCGTAAATTTTTAGTCTTTAGAAGAAAATAATGATATATTTTTTTTTTAAATAATTTTTTCAAATATAAATAAATTTACAATCTGTAATAAAATAAAACAATAAGTAAATGTGAGATTTTTTAATGATATTTCAAAAATCATAATGAGGTATCTAAAATTTAATGTTTACAGTCTTATAATTTGATATGGTGGTATAAATTATTTGTATACTTTTTATTAACAGACTAATCTGTATCGAGGATGGTTTACATTTGACAGCCAACAACAATATTTCGACAAGTTTATACGACACGATACGTTTTTTTATTAATCACTCTAAAGATAATTTCGATAATCATAATAGTTCATACATAACGGTTTGAATCGTTAGAATGAGTGATCTTCCGCATGCACTATACTATATGTTGTAATATAATAATAGGACAATGTTTTGCCCCTTAAGCGGGACTAATCGTGACTGAAACAGAGTGCTGCGCGATCACGTTTGGCTGCATCAATGGACTTGATAAATATTATATATAAATCACATCATAATAATAACGTACTATCGGTAAAATTAATTGATCTATACGAATAGTAGAATTCGAAAAACTATAATGTAAATATTGTATAATAATTGGTGAATATTGCATATTACATAAATACGAACAACAATGTAGCAAACTATTAGGTTTTTTAACGTTATTCTGCAAAATCATACGTTTTTATTTGTCCGGGTATACAAAAAGTGTCATCAGACGAATCTACTGATTAACATGTCTTGTTCAAGAATGAATGAAAAATCTGTTGATATTGAATAAATATTAAGAAAATAAAAGAAACTATAGGTAATAATAATTAATAAAAAGTATAAATAATATTATAATATGTTATATGAAATACCTAATGTAATTATTAAAATGCAATTATGACTATAAAATATGACTAAATATATTCCGTCAAATATTCAACATCTTAGTCAACACAATTTCACCAAAAATGTAATTCATTTTTTAGGTGATATTATAATATGCGCCAAATGAATTTTTTTCAGAATCTTGAGATCTTCAAAAAATGATCAAGGTCTATTATCAATAATAAATATAATTGTCATTATGTCAGAAAACTTGTTCAGTGATGCTTAGTTTATGAATATAATTATTATTCAATGTATTTCAACGATTAAACTACGTGTTATGTTATTAAATTCTGGGATAAGTGCACAAAACTAATGATTTTTAAGGGGTTTAGTATAGGCACATTTTACGAACGATTGAATAAAATCAAGACTTGTGACTTCAAAATATAATAATCATATACATATACATACATACATTTTTTTTTTTTGATAGCCATCAACAATTTTATTTGGTAAAAATATCACTTTGAAATTTAGAGTGTATTGCGTAATTTATTGGGAAATTTTATTCTAAAATCTGATTTTGTACAATAATATTATCGTACCTACCTCCTACTATATAATGTTTATAATATGATGACTATAACATTAATATTATTATTATCATCATTGATATTGTATGTAGTTATTTTTTATTTTCTGGCACAAAAAAAAATTCACAAGGACTTGTATAAATCATTTTTGATGAATAGTTTTTCTTTACGTATCTAGAATACCCGTGTTTTCGTACGTTTTAAATATTGTTTGTACCTAAATTTATTGTTATTTTAAATAACTCACACTAGTACTTTTAAGTATTACAGTTATTGGGTTTATTGTGATATAACGGTGTTTTGGGTATTATATTAAATATTATTTACACGCAATATTATTTATTTATAATCAAATCTCTATTATCTTCAATCGTAAAACTTTTTTTTAAATTCCGTTATACATCGTTGATTTTTTAGACGAAAACGCAACTATATTTATATTTATTTTATACACAAGGTGTTTTTTCCTCATGCCATTTCAACGCGATATTATATAAGCTGAAGTAACAATAAATTACAGTAACACGTACACAATTTATAAAAACAATTTGAGTATACAGGATGCTTTTTTAAGTATACTTTTTATTTTTGAAATTGTTTATTTAGTGCACGCAATTCTTACGTTTTATAGTTCTGTTGTTATTTTTCCGATCTCGTGTTGGCCGACGTACCAACAAACATCGACTCTTTTAATAACTTTTATTTCATAGGTAACCTGAAGCATATCCATTTTTCTGTATGAAAACTTCTATTCTACAACAAATATTTTTTTTATTATTAATAAGTAACTTGGAGGTATCATGTGCTTAGGGGTAGTTCATTGCATCGGTGAGCTGGATGGTTTTCTGTAACCCATCTAGTTTTTTTTTCAAATATTGCGGGTGTGGAGGTGGTAAGCCCCCAAGGGTCACTACAACCATAAAAATTTAGCCTAACCACAAATCAAGTTCTAGTTGTGCCTAGATATGGTTCACTGTATACTGACTGCACCACACATCTCACGGATTTACATCTCACTTTTTTACGCTCCAGTCCTTTTAAACTTTAAATGTTTATTAATGAAATAAAATATTCTTTTGATGTCCGATAATATTACTGTACAATAGCTTGTCGATGTTTTCATACAAAAGAATCACTTCAGAACCAACATCTAAAGACTTTATTGGGTTGGCATCAAAACGTCTTGCAGATAATAATGAGGCTGAAAAAAATTAGTGCAACGGTAAAATCTCGGAACTGCATCGAAATGCATCGCGGCTAAACATGTGCTCGCTGTAAAAAGAACTATTCTGTATAACATTACGATATTATGCATGTATGATATATATTATTATGTATTTATGTGGATAGGTACAAATGCAGCTTACGAATAATAGCGTACGTGCACTGCTTAAGTAAATTCAGCTGTAAATTATTAGTTATGTGTTTTCCCCGTGAATTTTTCAACATTTTTTTTATTCTTTGTAAACCTTAGTTAGTAATTGTACCACACGGATGGTAATTTCATATTATATGATGCACGTATTGCATCTGCGGAATATTATATTATAGGCACGTGTTTTTCTCCGCGATTTTCTATTATATAGATTATAGGTAGTACAGGCATATAACTATACCTCGCGAAGGTCTACAAAACGAATATAATTATTATACCCATATTATTATACTAATATATACGATATTATATACGGCGTGTTAAAACTGGTTTACTATATATGCTTCGTGTTTGACTTGTAAAAACTTTATTACAATTATATGCATATATTATAATATTATTATTATGTCCATCGGGCGTACACGCTGCATACTATATACCTACATGTATAATGTGTATTATAATAGTAAATACAGGGTGATTCAACGGGCATATTCACCCCTATTTTTTTCTTCGAAAATGCAATCATTGAAAATTTGATTTTTGGAATTTTGAAATATAATACTTATTAATACCATATATTATTTTCAAATTCATAATATTTTTTATTATTCTACTTAATATGTGTCCCAGGAAGATACAAACCCCTATTTTTCCAATGAGAACATTCCATTTAAACTGTAAATTATTTAGCAGAGAATTTTTCAGAAAACGTTGATCAATATATTATTACCGAGGTATTTGAGAATAATATTTGAAAATTACAAAAATCAGAAATTGAATAAGTTCATTATTAAATGAAAAAATGGGGGTGACCATGCTCAGTTAACCATTCTGTATACGGCGTGCAGCAATTATTGTCGTTCAATATTATAAGCATAATTTCAGAGAATCTAAATGTAACAATCACTATAATCATAGTTATTTTCCGACACACAAAACACAATTCAAAAAAAAAAATACATTTCGTTTGGTTTCCTACAGTCTCTACGTTAAATTTTGTTTTTTCAGGCATATAGTCCGTGGTTCCATTAAACAACAGCGACAAAAACTATTATATTATTAACTGTTGCAGTGTGATGAAGGCAATACGGAAAGAAGTTGCATTGATTGAATAGGAATCGGAAAAAAATAATATGCTCTCAAGTAAACTTATTTATATATATATATATGTAAGTAATTTAAACGTTCAGTAAATGAATCACGTCGGTCTGTCCACTATAGGTACTTATAATATTATACAGTATTAACTAGAGCGGTTGTCTGTCATTTTTGTTGATATTGATTTGATTGATACTCGTATTTTATACATAGGTGATAGGTACCGTTTCAACAACGATAATAATTTTTAAAAATATATTTTAATTTTTCAATATTAAAATGTATTAAGTAACACCCATCTCGATAACTCGTAGGTATATCACTAACCCATGTGACGGTGTGTTCGTTTCATACGAGTATGATAAACGCGTGGTGCATACCTTTGCTGGTTAGTGTCATCAATTGTAGGTAGTATGACCATCAGTCATCAAACAAAAACATTTTGCCTTCAATGTCACATCGATTAATCTGGAACTTTTAATAAGTTAGCCGCGTTATTGCCTTGCCAAAAGAATTTTGGCTATGAATATCGACGAGACACGTGCGCAAGTGATGAATGAGCCCAGCCTGTAAATACATGTCTATAAATTATGCATGGCTATATAGAGAAGATTGCGTTAAGTAGAGGCAGAATAAATGGGAATGATTTTTTTTTTTGAATCGAACAATGTGCTGGTGCACTCATACCATGATAGCATCGTCATGTTTGTTTGTAGATTTACAATATTTAGCAAAATCCATAAATAGCCTAGCAAAATCTAGAATTTTCGGTACCACATAGCATAATATGACCTTGCCAACTTGACGGACATATATGGAATTTACTTTTTTTATGCTAAAAATTATACAAGTAGAATTTATTTGCGAAAATAGTATAATCTAGAAAAATATACTGTTTAGTATATTGTACACTAATATATAACAGTTTTTGTTTTAGAACCCAAATGAGAAGATATTACAACTATCAGATTCGAGGATCAGCTTGTTTTTACTACTTTATTTAAACCGAATCGAAAATCAAAATTCTACAACGTTTTTTTAATATTCTTCCTATTATACTCGATGTTTTATTATCGCAACCAGTGAATTTTTACATTTTTTTGTCGATGTTTTACTGCATGCATTTTAAGAAGTATAAGTCGTATAATATATGGACGAACGATATTACTGATACGTAACTAAATGTCATTGGTTAGCAAATCGATCTAAAAAATATAACATGTCCTCGCTCTAATAGTGCGACCGAATCGGAATATTATGGTGCGAGAAGGAACCTGCCGGTAAGTGGTTTTTAATTTATTTTTTTATAAACCAAGATTTACTCTCAAACGTTATCGTAACTACACCGTTTATACGACGGACGTCGACCCGACCATTATACAAATATATATTGTAATATTATAAATCGATGCTGTATTAAACATAATATTCGTTACATTATAATATTGTCGCACCCGTATTTTAATAAATATTTACCTACAACCGCGTGCTTGAAACATGCCTAATATATACTTATTGATTTTTACGAGTGAATCGATTTTGTCTAGGTATTTAATTCGCGTATAAGATATGCATACAGACATATTTTGCTTATCGAACTGTTGAACTGTTAAACGCATTTACGGCATAATATCTAAGAGTTAATATTATTATACATGTAAATATAATATCTTGTGATATTATACAATATTTATATCCATACGCACGTTACACAGTAAAACCAAATGTAATATGTTCTACACCGGTCGACATTATTGAATGATAAATAAAACGACATTGGTTACGCTGTATAAATGTATATTATAATATATATAAAGTTGCCCCCGGGTTGAAATAATATGGCTGCGGTACCTACTAATGTACTATACATATTATATTATGTACATTATTATTTTATTTGGTTACGAATATTACGATTTTATATGAGCTAGAAACGATTATTTTACAGTTGTTGTACGCGTATATTATTACGTGAACTAAACACGCAAGCGCCGTCATAGCGAAACACCTAATATATTTTTTTTTTGCCTGCACAGACGGAGAAGTGCAGAAAAGAATGGTTCAAGAAATAACAAAATTATTTTGATACCACGAGTCTAGTGTTAAAAAATATTTTTGAATTAATAGTTTAATTCTCGATCAACAACAGTTGTATTTATTGATTATTATTAAATAACCGTTTTTGCTCGCAGTGAAAATATGTAGTTTGTGATTCCTGTTTGTTTAAAAAATAAAAACTATATTATGTTGATCTATTATTTTTTTTTTTTTTCAATGTATTGTTGATCTTAAAATATTGAAATGACACAATAGAATAGCAACGACCAGACTTGGTTTTCTTAAAAAAATACGGTTTAAAATAGTGATTGTGTTGAAATTAAAGTAACATTATCTAAGGTTATTTTTGTAAGTTCCGGAGTACCCCAGGGCTCACACTTAGGGCCATTACTATTCAATTTGTTCATAAACGATTTACCATTGGTTCTCGATTCTTCAGTCAATGTGTTAATGTTTGTCGATGACACCAAATTGTATTCTACTATTAAAAACCAAGATGATGCACTTAATCTTCAAGCTAATTTAAATAAGTTTAGTATTTGGTATGAACAAAATAAATTACCAATTAATATTGATAAATGCAATGCTATCTCTTTCACTAAAAAAATGTATCCTATAAATTTTAACTATCAAATTAATAATATTAATATTAACAGAGTTGAAATGGTTAAAGATTTGGGTGTTATCTTTAATAATAATTTATCTTGCTCTATTAATACAAATATGGTTATAAATAAATGTTTTAAAATGCTGGGTTTTATTTTACGAAATACTAAGGAATTTAAAAATGTATTCACATTAAAGATACTCTATTGTTCTCTTGTTAGGTCACATACTGAATTCGGTTCAATAATCTGGGCTTAAAATTGTACTGATAAATTGGTTGAGAACGTTTAGTATAAATTCCTGAAGTCTATAGCGTTTCGTTTAAACTTACCCATTTCTAGAGATTCATTTTCATTAGTAGCTAATTCTATTTATATTCAGCCTTGTGAGGTTAGGCGTAAGTTATCTGACGTCATGTTTATTTATGATCTTCTTAATAATTATATTGATTGTTCTGATTTATTAAGTAAAATTAGTATTTGTACTCATAGTTATTCGATTAGAAACTCTTGTTTATATTTTGTACCTTTTTATAAAAAAAAAATATGTTCAGATTCATTTTTTCCTAGAGCTCTATTATTATGTAATTCAATTTGTAATGGAGTGGATTTCTTTTTTATGTCTTTTGAATCTTTTAAAACAAAAGCTTTATACCTACTATCTATTTGAAATTTAATTATTTTATGTATATGTAAATTGTTGTTATAATTCACCTTTCAAACTGTATTAATTATTTTGTATATGTATGGTTGTTCTTGATTCATATGTATTATATCCTATGTAAAAGGGCTTGTCCCGTTAAACTTAATAATAAATAAATAAACACAGTGCATAATCTAAATATTAAATATAATTAACAATGAATTATAAATATGATTTTATTGCGCAGGTATAAATGTTATTTCTCGGTTTTTTTATGACTTGGCATCTTAAGTTAAATATCTTTTTACAACTTATAAATTGACTATTTTTTAATGTGACAGACTCATTCAATATGTGAGGCACTATAGTATTCGTTAATAAGCGTATATCTTACATTTTTACAATGTCTTGAAATTGTATTAACGCATCTTGCATTCCGATTAGAATAATATAATTTAATGAATATATAAAATATATATACTATACATTTTTATTTAGTAGTGTCTGTAGAGTAGTGCACGAATAGTGCATTTCTTATGACTCTGGACAGCGGTGGGTCATGCCCATGGGGAAGTCGGAATTTCCCTACCCACATCGACCGTAATGGTCCCCTTTGATTGAATAACGTCTACGTTAAAATATAAGTTCCACACTTTTAAAAATGTATTTATACTTCCGATTATTAACTATATTATTTTAATAATGTTCATTATAAATAGGTTAAAAGCCAATAAGATAATACTATATAGCTATTATAGGTACTATATATTTTAGTATTTAATTAGTGATAAATGTAAACGTGCGAGTAGTTTTATAAAAAATTAAAATACTATATTCCGCCCTAGAAAAGGATAGAGTGCTAATATTTTTTAAGTGTAACTATTTTAATTAACGTTTATTGTCAAAAAATTAAATTAAAATTATGTAGAAAAAACAGATGACGAGTGACTTTTCAATGGTGACCTAAGTGAATTTTCTGGTTCACTGTAAGCCCATGTAATAATTAATGTTACCAGCGAAAAAAATGTGCTTATATCCTCCACTGACACTGGACGATTTGATTTCTATTAACAATGTTATCATTTGATTATTATAATCTATATCATTCACAACCGTTATTAATTTTTCTCGCCTCTTACTAAAGTTTTAGTCATTAGTTACATATTTAATTTTGTTTTTAATATTCATATATATTATATTATGTGCGTTTTGACAGGGTTTCCTTTGATTTTACTCGGTGAACCAGTTTTTATTTTTTTTTTCAAATATTATTTATCGATTATAACACGTACCTAATCATATAGAGTGATGTCCTAATAAATCATGCTTATACAGTAGTGCATATTATATATAATATATTATACCTATGTCACGTACACCAACACATGTTAAAATATTATTGTTATATAGGTACTTGTGCAATAACAATTTATGAACATAAAATAATAATATAATAAAATATGTACGTATATTTGAGACGGTAAAAAAAAATCAGTGATTTTCTAACAGCGAGGAGGGGGTGGGGCGGTGAAAAAAATCAGCCCGCCGGCTCCAAGAACCCAAAGTCGCCACTGGATTTCGCTCCGGTTGATATACTATAATATATTTATAGAATAATACACTAAATAACATATACCTACCTACACTTGTATATATATATATTATATTATATATAGATATATAATATTATCATATACCGAACTGACGCGACGCTACTATTAAAAATAATAATCATATAATATAAATTGGCCGAGCGCGGACGACCGCACGCGAGTGTTATTATTACATAACCCGATATTACCATCGTTATTTCCGTATCATATTATATGTATGGATACTAATATTATTATTATGTACGTAGGTAAAAATGTATCGTATAATATGTACACCTACGGCTGCTCGATACGCACATAATATTACTATGGACGTCGTAGAAATAATAATATCGTCGCTGGTCGTAATAATAATAATAATAATAATAATATTAAATATAGCTGCTGCGCGCGCGGTGCATCGGGCTACTACCGCGGGTGCTGGAAAACTCGTCCGAAACACGAACATCTGTGGCCGCGACTATTTTATTATATTTCAGTGCCTATATACACGGTAATAGTGCTATAGGTGTATACCTGGTACATGATATATTATTATCATATAATATTATGCATAACGGCCCGGCTGCGGTCATATATATATTATATACTCACTTTTGTATGTGTATATATAATGTTGTATTATTATTATTATAATTTTTCTTTTTTTTTTTTTGTTCTTACATTATTTCTATTAAAAACCATTATTATTAGCGCCCGGACGACGACGACGACGACGACGACGACGACGAGAGACGTGAGTGTGCGCTTATAATATTATAATACACTCGCAGTGGGTATACTTAAATCATGCGTCTGACGTTTCCGCCGACGGCGCGACCCGACGATTTCGGGCTACTGTTTAATAATCGCGCGCGCGGGTCTACGATTCTCCCCCGCCCGCCTCACGCGCACGCGCACGTCGTCCCCGAGGGGGTCGAGCGGCTTCTGCTGCTCCCCGCGCGCACAGCTCTTCGCGGTCGTCGTCGTCTACGCTCACACACGGTTTTCAAACTTGCTCGTGTTTTCACGTACCTACCCACCGCGTACACCCATGTTATAATATTATTATTGTATATTATTAAAAACGTAGCCGCGGCTACCGAGTTTACGAAATAATAATATTATAATATATATATATATATATATATATGTCTATTATTATTACCTTTATCGATTATAATAATACGAGCAAACCGAGTAATTTATAGTGTGGGCCAACGACGTATGCGTAGAATATACACTGTGATATCGGTGTGTGTGTGTGCTCGCGCGTCCGATCGTTACGAGGCGGACTTAATTAAAGTCGGTTTATTATTATTATAAAAATGATGTTTAATATCTTATATTATTATTATTATTATTATTATTATGACGTGCGTATACGTGTATAGCGAGGGGTATGCGCGGCGTATATTGTATTATTATTATTATATAGAATATCGGCGGGGGCCATTCATAAATTATGTAACGAAATCCGTAAACACATTTATTAATATTTTATATATCATGCTGCAGGTATACAGTATAAGTTTATTCGTGAGAGCCTCCGCGCGCACACCCATCTCATATTATATTATTATCATCGTTGCCTCTTATATCGATATTATAGTTTCATACCGATTTATCGATCGAATAAATTCTACGCCGTCTATACACATATACCTATGTCGACGGCCTGCGGTATATACAAAACGGTGCCCGGCCGTCCAACAATATTATAATGTGCAAAGTCAAATCAACAATAATTATAATAATAATGCCTACCGACGATTATGACGTGTAGCATAATATAATTTATAATAAAGTCGCACTGCACTATCTGGATTCAGGATCAGTATCGGATATTCGGCCGGTTGCGACAATTTAGTTATTGTGTCCATTTCATATATTTCGCAAGTGTCGAAGACGTGCTCAGTTCTCATAATATTATGTATTTTAAGCCACCGCCACCGAATTTAATTAAAAACGCGTATTAGAATTTTCTGAGAATTTTAATATGTAAAAAAATAATCAAATTTCGGATGATTAGTTTTGTGTTTATGCTCATGACTTATTGGTTATTATTGTTACCTGTAGCTAGTTGTAACTCTTAAGTCATAATAGTTATAATGTATACGCCGTCTCGTTGATTGAGACACAATTTCTTTTTTTAATATTTTATTGTATTTTGTAGGTTATTCCGTAGTTTTCCCGAAATTTCTCGGTATAACAGTCATCTACATAATATCCTTTGCAAAGAGTATCTAGCTTCTTTTGAGTTTTCTTTTTCTGTAGGTAATGCGCTTTTGTGAAAATTCCCTACATTTTACATTTTCCAATAGGTATTTATATAAAAAAATAATAGAAAATAACAAGGATTCATACAAAGATCTGTTTTATACTAGCGCATTTTGTTCAGCACGTTGCATTCAAGATTTTTTTGGCTTATTTTTGGCTTATCACGCTGTTAACAGACCTAATAACTAATATGTATGCTTATCGATTTTAAGGTATAATAAAACAGTAAAATATTATTTGGCTTTAACTTAACAAAGTCTACAAAATTTAAAATAATACTGACTTATCAATTTAAAAAATTGCTTTTTACAAGCTTTTAAACATATACTTATAGTTAGCTAAATTGTTTCTTTTACTTTAGTCATATTTCGCAAAAAAAAGAACTGATGATAACAATATAGGCTGCACACAAATACGTAAGACGAACCTTTAGCTATTGTTATATACACCGTCTGCTTAAAAGTATCCCATACCTTCTATGATATAGGTGCATCGTATATGTATAGTGTATAGTCTTAGTGTAAATAAAAGAAAACCACAGCTTTATTCTGTTGATTTAAAAATTAATATTACCCTATATAATTGTATACATGTACCTATACATTATGTACGTATCAACCATTCGTACTGTTGTAACAGTTGTAAAAATTGGTCATTAATGATTAAAAAAAAAACATTTTCAATTGTTATAGTTAAAACTATAATATAACAACATCTTTATTCTCTACACACCAGAACAGGTTCCAAATCATCCTCAGTCAACCTCTAACATCATAAATTCCATCACTGCCACAGTTCCGCCAAACTACGGTTCAAAATCTGTAAAACCTAACGAAAAGAAAACCATTTATTGAAGTATATATGAACAAATCGTAACTGTAAATATAAATTCAAAAGTTTATTGTACACCTGTTAGATGCTATAAATTTTAATGGACATAATATTTTCGATACTTGAGATCAATATGAAAAAAAAATGTATTATTAATTAAACTATGTGTTATATGAAAGAAATTGTATAGGTTATAGACTTAGCTGCATAGCATCCAGCAGGTGACGGTTTTCCCGACACACTACGAACATTTACCAGGTTCGATATGGTTCTAAAGACGAGCGTGCACAGACGAGTAGCATCAATTCAATTGCTCTGACTATAGGCATTGAAATCAGAGTCAGTGATACAATAATATAAAATACTAGTGCTACTACCGAAGGAAGAATAACGGAGTAAATAATATAGAAAACTCTTTGGTACAATTCCCTTTAGTTTGATTGGAATGTAAGTGCATTGTAACTTATCATTTTCTCGTACACTCCAATATTTATACGGTAATATAACATAATAGGCTGATTCAGATTATGAGGTTATGCTGCTGGGGGTAGATAAAAGCACTAAGTGCTGACGATCGGATTTATAGGTTTTTTTTTTCACTTAGTCTCTCGGACCTCCACCAATGTTATGTACACAACAGCGCCTGACCGTTGTCCGTGGTTATTTTGTTTTTGCTACAGCAGTGTACAAAATATTATATATTATAACTACTTATTATGTGTAATGGTAATATTAATTACAAATGAATCGATTTAGATGTATCTGTGTATATGATATAGTGTGTATATACGAACCAAAATCGGGGCAGACCCCAGAGACTATGGTATATATATATTATAAATTATAATACTATATATTTGCATTATACATTGACACGAGGATATATAAAGAGAAAGAGAGATGTAGAGATGTAGAAAGAGAGAGAGAGAGAGAGAGAGAGAGAGAGAGAGAGAGAGAGAGAGAGATGGAGAGAGAAAGAGAGAGGGCAAATGAGTGATAAAATACCGATCGCAAATAAAATATAAACAGAAAATTGTTTGTTTTTTTGGAGTCCATCGCATAAAATCCGTCCCATCTCTCGAATCCCGATGCCCCATATTACAATATGTATCAAAAATAATAATTTTAATTATGCCAATAAGCGTAAAAATAGAGCTTATGATATTCAAGTTGAGTACACAAAAACAATATTGGTAAGCATTTTCTAGATTATTTAGATCCATCTAATTTGTCGAGTTGGAGGGTCTAGAAATCAGCGATTAAACTGGCTCGATAGTCGATAAATCCAGTCTTTTTTTAAACGCGAAACCAAAAGCTTGAATGTCTATAGCAAGCAGTCATGTCAAGGTGAAAATCTATCAAAATAAAACTCAGCCACATAAGTAGGCAATCCGAATGCGTCGGATAGTGGACAATATGAGTCAGCATGTCAGGTATGCGGACACAGTGATGGGCAGCTGTAACTTGTAAGTGAGGATTTTATTTGAAAAAGCCTATTTTAAAGGACATAATACATTAGGCCGGTGGGATTGCACTCGTTGGCTGTACTGGTTCTTACAATTAAAGTTCAAAACAACCCTGGATCCACAATTCAAAACCTCCTAGGCTAGGTATCGACTTAACGATACTTATTAATTCTGTTTTCACATTTTGTGTGCTTAACTGCATGACTAATACACTACATTTATATTGTGTTTAATATACAACATCGTCAACATCAATACTGTATAATACACTTTAACAACCTACTCACCTATATATTTACGAACCGTCTGAATACAAATTATTCAAAGTGCACTTAAATTTTTTTTTTCATAATATCTTTTTTCAAATTTTTTAAACGAACGAAACCCGAACACGCAAAGACTTAAGACTTTTTGAGGAACGCGAATTAAATACAAACGGAGCCCAAAAAGGGTCAACATCGGAAGAGACCTGGTATCAAAACGAAAATGTTGACGAATTTCGAAAAAATATCGTACTCGATAGAAAATCGCAGTCGTGATAACTGCGGCGGCGATCTCATTGAATCTTCCCTATTCTACTTATATATATATTATATATATATAGGAAAATCTAATTTTTGGATTGGAGGCGCTCCGAAAACGACCGAGCCGACTAAACTGAAACTATTAAGCATTTTATAATATAAGAAATCCAAGGTTAATATTATGTTGTAAATGTTGTAATGTATACAATAAATACAAAAAGTACAATAAAAAAATATTATATTATTATAATGTAATACACGCAAGTGTGTTAAACGACTGCGCGTCCGACGATCGCCAACGGTCATTTCTTTCGATTTCGATCGATTTCACGTATGTACTTTAATACTTATGTAAAAGAACAGTTACTAAACATAGTAGGTACATATACTATCATATGGGCCGCCAAAAACATTCGAGTTGACCGTATGTTAAATGCATGCAAATAGGTGCATAATATTATTATAATAGACGTGCTCATAAAGTATAATATGTATACCGCCGTATGTGTGGAGAGAGTGTATATATTATAATATAATATTAAATATTATATAGTTCAGAGTTTATAATTTAGTCGTCGCTCCACAGCTAATAATATTCTGCATCGTGTTCGATTGAATAAAATAAAATATATAATATGTATCGTACGATCCGATTATCTGATTTTCCATGTTCAGTTAACGAAATGTCACGCGCCATAGATGGTATATCTCTTCGTTCCTTGGATATTTTATTTTAATGTTATATTATCATGATATTATGCACGCGGTGCGAATTGCGCTATGGTCGTACACACGCCATTATTACAATTATTATTATTATTAAATTCATAGCTTACGATAGAAAACGGCGATTTTCAAAGGTGGTGTATGTTATATTATAAAATATTATTGATAATATAATTGTTGATTCAATACCGATGTCGTTCATGGTAAAATAATTGGCAGTAGCTTAAAATTAATCTTATTTTTTTGAAAAATATGTACATTTTTAACTACATAATGAACTCGACGATACGAAAAAAAAACAATAATTTGTTGTATATAGACACACAGTAATTGTATTGTTGTAATAAACGTAGTTAAAAGTGGTTAAGACAAATGTAAGATTTTAGAAAAGGAAAAAAAAATTTTAATACTATTATTTAACCGGGTTCAACATTTAGAAAAAAATACATAGGTATGAATAATAATAAAAAAGAGTCTCAAAGTTGTCCTTAGAATATATAACCAAAAATAAGACTTCAATACTATGAAAAAAAAATTAGACATCAAACTAGACACATAAGTGAAGTGGTAGTACTACATGATGGCATTACATGAAAAAGTACTCAAGTTGTTGGCCACTTGTCACCACTACAGCGTTCTCACTGCCAGTCCTGGACACTGAGCCAGTGAAGACTTAGTGTTGCAGAATCGGACAATACCGGACAATACTGACTCCACCGAGTCTACTGAGACTATCGCAACACATCACGGTCCTGATACTCTCTGTGGTTTTCGACCAGGCGCCTGTCGGCCATGCAGTTAAAAATTCGTAAAAATTGTATTTTGTGCCCAACTGCTATTATAATAGGCCAGTTATTACAACATCTCAGACTTAATCTGTAACAAAACATATAAAATTGCAATGTAATTTTTGGATTTTAAATTTTACTGTAATCATAATATATATCAGTAGTTTTTTGATACTTAATGGACTGTTTGTAAAAATTATATTTGTTAAGTGCTTTCTATATAACAATAATATATTTTGTTGGAAAAAGGACATAAGAATTATTGATGTGTAGCAATTGTTAGGCATACCATATTCTTTACTATGAGTGTACATTATATATCATAATATATGGCAAACATAAAATATTCATTTTAGGGAAATATGTATATTTTTATATGGGAAATTTATGCAAGTAATCAATTGAAAAGTAAATTCTTAGAAATTCGAATATACAGAGTGATTATATTAACATAAAGAACACTCCAAACCAATGAATTTGTGAGTTTTTCTTTTAAAAAAATTGATAAATATACTTATTATACACCTATTACAATATTATAATTATTAATATTATTTATGAGTATTGTCATTAAGCAACCTAAGCAGTATTACCATAAATGATGAATTACCATTTGCTGAAAAACTTTAAGTAGAATAGTACATGGGGTGATATAAACTTATTTTACAAGTGATAAACGCTCGTTGTATACTGTGATTGTTACCAGATTACTTTTGTTTAAACGTTGAATATTGATGCATCTTAACCTATAAAGTCTAAAGATTTAAAAAATTTAGTCAACTTAACGTACTAAGGAAAAGAATCCTTAAAAACTATTTTAAGTTATTATATGTAATATTAAGTATAGTGGCAGTATTAATTATACACTTAATTATACATTTCTTATCAATATCTATGTGTCTCTAATACAAAATAGTAGGCAATATATATAAATATTATTTAACATAATTTTCAAATAATAATAGTCCATAAATCTTTAAAACTATATATTACCATGGAATATGTTTATTATAATATACAAAGCTTCATTATTATTCAGAAACTAATTTTTCAAATATTCAATTTATATAAGTACATCAATATTTTCAACAAAAATCTATCTTCTTTACAATTTATACTATTGAAAAATACAGTTCACATTCGTTAAAAATGTATATCGACGGAAAACACTATTGTATTAAATTTCGTACAGATTCCAAAAATTATAATATTCGAACAATTTATTATAATTGTTTAATGAGAAAAATGTGGCCTGTGCATGGTGAATCGCCCTGTACAGAGAACCATATAAGTACCACACACACACATCACGAATTGTGATACATTGATATAATATGGAGTATATACGTAAAAATAATATTTCATACGCGCTGCAGCCGTTGACGTTTATTCGATTTAAATATTGAAGAATTCGGTTGCGATATATTATGTAGAAAAAAAAGTAATACAGTATGAGGCTTTAATAGTTTAGTATAATATAATATATTGTATGCTCACCACAGGCTCAATATATTATACAATATCCATATAGAGGTACCTATCCATTATAATATACATACATATATATTATGCGCACGTGTATAGGTACGTATTACTCGATCGGCACATCTGCAGCAACAGCGAGCATATCATTTCCAAAACGTTTACGTCTCGCGTCACGATTCGGTTCGAATAGAAAGAAAAAACAAAATCGTTCATAACGTATATATATCACGACAGAGCGTACTATATATTATTAAACAATTGTAACACCAGCTGCGCATGTAAATACATAATATATAACAAACAAAACCTGAGACCCTGAGGAAAAATGGCAAGAAAATTCACAGTAATGACAAGTATGGAGCGAAACGGTACCGCGAGTACCAAATTATACACTTATGTACCATAATATTAGGTATCTGGTATACGTGGTTTAAACGCCAATCGATAATATTATTGATTTATAGCCTTAAGTTTTTCTTGAAGATTCGATGGAACGTTAGAATATCCATCTAATATAAAATTGCAGTTAGGTACAAGTGAAGAAAAAACATCAGCTCAAATGAACCCAGTCAATGATTACTATCCATATTTTATATGATATATAGAGGATCAAAGACAATAAATAAACTCTTTACTTCTAATACATATTCATAAATCGAATAGAAATTTTTTTATCACGAATTTAACAACAATAATATATTTTATGGTTAGAATTGTGTATTGTACAATATTATGAACCAATACATTTTTTTAATAAACCTATTTTTTAATCAGCTATTACGTATTAATCGTATTATTTAGTAAAACGTTATATTTTGTAATAAATAGTATCACGTAAAACTGAAAGTATGCCAACTAATTTTTAGTATAGCACAGTTAAGAATTGATATAAAAATTTCTAACGGAGTAAAATTGTTTATTTTTATGTATAGTGTTTCACTTTCAGTATTACAATATTCAAGACACGGCGATATGGATAGGCAAATTACCTACAATATGTATTATTATCGGTCGTTCGGAACAGTACATGTATCAGCACCCATAAAATCATACGGAGTACGATATTTACTCAATTTAAAACTATCATAACATATAAAGTTTTTAATTAGAAACCCGCAGCAGGTGTTAATCCCAATTTCTACTTATCGTTTAGTAAACCCAATATGCATCTATCTCGAAAAACATAAAAAAAATAAAAGTATTTGGTAACGGTTAAGTATAAAAATGATCTTAATTTTAATGGTATTTCAAATATTGGTCTCAATAAATGTGGTTCTTTCAATTATTTTAACTTCGACACACTAATTTGTATACCTAAATTAGTGCTATAATTCGTATTAAAAAATAATTTTTTAATATTTTCTTTTCATAACGATTAAATAATTTTTAATAACAACATACATTTTCAGTTTTATATTCCTAATCATAAAATTTCATAGAACCGTAATAACATGGCATGTAAAAGTCGTCTTTCGAATGAATATAGCTACTTAAGTTATGAGCAGAACACTGAATTGACATTTTCCAAGGTATCCATGTGTCAAATATAATATACATTGAAATAAACAAATAAAAATGTATGTTGTCATTAAAAAAAAAAAATGTTGTTCTTTCATTATTTAAAACTATATATTATTAATCATTTAGTTAGTTTTAAATATGACAAAAAAAGTTTGTATTTTTCAAGCAAATAAGTATTAAACTTTAAAAGAATCATTTAATTGCATATCAATAGATTATTACAACGATTCATCATGGTTCATTTAAGGTGCCTAGGCAATTACTAACAAATTATGATTGTTGGATTAACATTACCCACAATAATATATATTTATCTAATTCTACAACGTAATTAAAATAATAATAAATCTTAATATGTTTTAAAGAGTATTATATTATTTTATAAAATGGAAAAAAAATAAATTGGAAATGAAATTACAATTAAATTTGTGTTAATAATTCGTAAACGTAAATTAATAAGCTATAAGACAATTCTAAAAATTTGAAGAACAGTGGTTTGAAGCCATCTTTCATCATTCTAAATATCCATATGTTGAAAGTTGCTCGCCGCATAGTTTCTGCAATGAAATAAAACGTTGGTTTATAATGGTTATTACGTGCTAGGGTTATGATCAATAGGATGATTATGAATATTGTGCATTTCATTGTTTTAAGGCGCTTTTTTAAATATTTGTTAGATATATTTGCATAGATTATTTTTTTTAGAGATTTTAAGGTCATAAACATCTTAACCATATAGCATACTGCAGCTTATCATTTAACACTGCTATCGTACTAATTAAAATATTGCAAAATGATGTGTGTTATAATATGATAATATACCATTGAAATAAAACAATATTGTGGTGTATAATTAAAATCTCTGCACAATGTGTACAACTGTTAAAACAATTTGGCTAACAAGAAGAAGGGTAAACCCAAAATAGGCATAACTCGCATCTAACCGACTTACAATGACCTTTCGGCCGACTTCCTTTGACCAGTCGAAGAAATTCGTGTTCCATAATATAATTAAACGAAATTATGAACTCAAACAATAATGTTTATTGTATAATATAATCATCCAGCTCTACCAATATAATAGCTTATAACAGCTATTAATAGTGATTTCTTAATAAAGATTAAATGATATAATCAATAATAGTAAAAAACAAATCAAATTTTCATACAATGTGTGATCTCGAATTCACATAATTTTATTAAGCTTTTTATTATAGAGCACTGCAGAGATCAAACCGAATGTTTAAAATAGGTCATTTTTTCAGCTCTGGAATTTAGGAAGATAAAAAATGTATTAATTAACATATACATTGACGTCATATTATAATATACATTTAATATACCTAGGTATAATGTAATATAGGTACGATTGTAAAACAATGAATTTGGACGTACGTATTTAATAAAACTTATTATTACTGACAATGGGTATAATAGGTACGTTTAATAATATACTGACCAACAATCCCATTATGGGCCACATGTTGCTGAGCACTTGGCGGGAAAACTTTTCGGTCCTCATTCCGCATTTTTCACGAATCCACGAGTTCTGCATTTGCCAATACTTGCGATAAATGCTGTCAAAAATAATTAATCTCCGTAAATCAACAGAATACGTTAAAGTAAAAAGTATCGACTGGGCAAGACAAAACAATGTCCATCACTAGTATTACATTAATTTAATATTCCAAGAGTACCTATACAGTAGTCTACAACTCACTAGCATTTCTCGTAGAAGTCCGTGTCCATTGGTATTAGCCCAAATTCTACCTCTTGATTTACCTCATGAGTACGCCATTGATTGTCAGAATCGAACATTAATTTGGTGCAAGCAGTGTGTGCTCTGAATTCTGCAGATAACGATTTAATTAAATTTTACTGAGCATTCCCGCTGATTAGGTAATATTGGACAAGATGGGCTCATATAGACATTTTACTGACAGAACGACCACCTTAAAGTGTCCACCTTGTCGAGATCGGTGGATCTTCTCGGTGACTCAGTTACTCTGATACCGTAAAAAATGTTCATATATATAATATATGAACCGCCTATTTGAGAAACGACGTAAATCACAAAATATCACGAACTGAGATATTGAGTGAAATGTGTTACCAAATGACACACGGATTATGAGTGAACATTTCCGATAAAAATATTTATTTTTACCACCGTAAATAATCAGTATGAAAGAGAAATAACCATAGACAACAGATAAAAACAGTTTTTTTTGTTCTTTCAGAATTATCTTCTATGAACTTACGTCGTTTCTCAAATAAGTGGTTCACTGGTTCATACTTGATATATTCATACTAAATATTTTATACTAAACGGGTTGCATCACTGCGCCATGTCGGCAAGTGACTATCGATGTATTTGGTATAGGATGTGCCGGTCTGTGAGTAATTAGGTGTAAAATAGATGTGCTGCAAACTGCTTATCGTATTTTTTTATCGTAAGTATACAACGAAAATATTATAAAAAAACACCGTCGACGAATTATTTTTAATTTTTTATGCAATGTGACCTTTGCTATAATACAGTTACACATTATATTGGACCAACGATAGAACCGTTCGATCGGCCTGTTGTAAAAAGAGTTGGTTTAGTTAGCTACCAATCATAATTGGTAGCTAATAATTCAAATAATTGAAAACAACTTATTAATAACTTATTCCATCCGTGTAATCTGCGTATAACTGTAATATAGTAAAGTTAATAATTCGACCGAACAACTATTACGCTAAAGCTATATACCTTGTTTGAGAACAACTACTCACAGTCGATTAGTCAAATAGCTTAAGAACGACGGCAATACATACTGCTGCAATATTGAATATTATTATTGCTGTACATAATTTTCAAAATGTCTGTACTACGATATGATAATATTATAAAAGATAAATATTTTCGAATATTGTTCCACTATATTCTTACATCACCTATGTATTTTTTTTTTTTAATGTGCTAACTAACCGTTCTTGTAAGGCCGGCCTTTGACGCAGTGAGTCTCTGCGGTCTCTTCAGTACGTGGCATAAACGAGGAGGCAAAATGTTGCTTTGATTCCGGCAGATACTGTTGACAAGTTTCCAAGAACAACCCCATACACCTGGCGTGCCGTTCCACGATCTCGAAACTGTGTTCGACAAATCGGAAACACAAAGAGACCAATTAACAATAATATCGGTGCATCAAATTAGATAACTAGGTGAATAGGTATAAATAATTATTAAAATAGGTATTGCTATGGAATTATGTTACAAAAATCGAGGACGCCACAAAGCACAGATGATAAAGTCAAAATATAATAACTTGGCCACAATATACCACTGCTGTAACACGATTACATTTTATAATGACGAACTATTAAATATAACCACTTTTTAAATGAATTGTACAAAGTTGTGGACTATGGACAATGGACATTCACTATTATTTATTTATTTATAATGATATTATATTATTTGTATATACGAAGCAACCCTGCAGTTATTACCTACCGAAATACTGCAATACAACTTACATATTGATGCTTCTACAGTTACCTGTAGTTATAGCTATATCATTTTTATATATTTTGCGATACCCATTAATCATCGTAATGACCTATTTAAACATCTATTTTTTTATCTGTCTTATTTAAACACTATTTAAATAAAATTTTACTCGATTCTCGCTTCTCTAATATAACCTTACGCTCAGTAAGTACTGCTAATAATTAATAAAACATACCAACAAATTTTCCACTAATAATTAATACTTCTGTAAATACACCTCTAATACCTCTAGATATTTACATTAATCTAACTACTTTCATTAACCTTACAATTTTTAAGGTTGATTTAACTTAACTAACTCGAGTGTTAGTTTTGTTCGAAAACTTGTCCACCTTTGGACACTTAATACTTTACTATTATTCTTATTACTGTTTTCGATAATATACTGACGGGCAATAGTCGATGTCTGTATATTCGTCACTATCAATTTTATCAGAAATAGTTTGGAGCCAGTCTGTAATCTTTGGTAAGGTACTGCAGTTGCCCCATGAATTGGTCTCATGGCACATCCAATCTATCTCAACCTGGGATTTCGTCAAAATCATCAGAGCAGCTGTGGTAAAGGGAAGAAAAATCGGTGTACCTATAACAAATATAATAACATAACATTATGGACGCAAAGGATAACAAAAGAGACGAAGCCCAAACTCGATCATATATGGTTGTATTATGGTTCTATAAAAATAATAGTAAGATATTGATAGGTATATTTTAAAAAAATAGTACTCACAGATTATGAAGAATAGTTTCAGCATTTCTGTAACATAGAATATAGTAATATTAAAAAAAAAATTTTTTATCACTTATAGGTTTTCACACCTCAATGTGAAAATAAAATAAATAAAAATAATTTGGACTATGATGCTGCATTAATATAGCCATTGAGTTATATAAATCTCTAAACCTTATTTATACCTAATTTATCAATCGATATAGTTTCAAAAATATAAAGTATAATTATTATATTTTATAATATTGTAATATTTTTGCATAAATTACTATAGTCTAAAAACAATTTTTAACCTTGTTAAAGTGTTTTTTTTTTAATTATTGCATTTTATTTAAATTTTTATAAGACGTTCAATAAATAATAACTTAAATAATAATATTGACAGGTAAAAGAATAATTGTATTAATAGGTAACAAATTATTATGTTTCTTACTGATGATTGCTGCGGTGATCTGCAATAGATGTAAATAATTATCTGCTGAATAAAAAACTATTATTAAAAAAATGATGTGCAAAATCGGATAGATATTTATAAAAAAAAAATGTAAGAACAAACAATTGCTCTAGTAAATCGCAATTGATCTAATACTTGATAATTACCAAAGTAGAGTGACCAATGTATCTCTCGAGTGCTCACAACCAGAATGATTCGAGTGATTTTGGTTTGCCCCGACTGTCTTGACAGCAGTCTAATTGGCCCCACCCCAATCTGTCTTGGTATTACTATTTCGAATAAACACGTCGTACGGACGTATTTTTCTAATCGGGTTTTCGCAAATTTCGTCAGATAACCTCAGTTTCCTGTTATTGCAAGTATATATAATATAGTAATAGGTACCGAAAGTGTGTTAAGATAATTGATTGAAAAATATGAACATCGATATGATATCAATCTCTGTGGCGTACAACTAAAAAGAGAGATAATTTTAACATTAATAATTGTATATTACTTAAATATTTTAATATTTCATCATTTACTGATAATTATAATCTATATAATAATCTTCGATATTCAATAAAATAATACATAGGTATTTTTTTATTAGGAAAAAAATGTAAAACCAAATTAAGAAAAGAAACGTTTTCCAAATATAAATGCTTTTGAAACATATAGTGTAAAACCTTTTAATAGTAACCATACAGACTATAAAACGCTTTAAAAATTAACAAGAACTAATATTATAAAAATATAGCAAATCAAGTTGGGACGACAAAATAGTGGATGTCTCTAGATGTCTGGACAGACCGATGTTTAGACGAGGAAGCAATGTACCCCTGGACTCTAAGGCCTAGAAAATCGCACAAAATACAATCAGTATAATTTGTATTTTTATGTGGCCTTATATTTTAACATCAGTAAAAGTAGCATAACATGACAGATATTTGAATCAAAAATGAATGCCTAGTAACTATTAGGACAATAAAAACATAATATTATACAATATTATATGTACCTTGAGAAACTATACTATTGTATTCGAATTCATATTAATTGTTTTTTTGTCAACATCACAAGTAACAATAATAGTTACGACAAAATATATCTTAGGTTTTAATACATATATATAGAATATGAAGTCTCTTTTTTTCTTCAGAATAAACTCCGAAACGGGTTTATCGATTTTTCTGATTTTTTTTCGTGGTGTCCGCAATTAAAGAAGCGACAGGGTTTAGATGTCAGACAATTTTAGGAAAATACAACAGAAAAGTCTGAAATCTGACACCAAATAGTTGAAATAAAATAAATATTATTTCCATATTATACAAATATATAAATGTAAAAATTTAAATTTTGTCATGCATTTTCTCTGTAACCACTCATCCGATAGCATGCGGTTTTTTTAAATGATTGAGTATTTTGCGGACCATGTTTAAAACATAGTTGTATAAACTCAACTTCCACGAAATATCGAGAGATAAAATACGAATAAACTGCATCGACTGTTCAGTAAAATAAAATTAGAAAAAAATAAATTGATAAATATTAAATAATAATAATTCTGATTTCATCATTCACAAACGAGTTTGAATCATATAGAGTTCTCATTTTTAACGGGCAATGGTGTGCACGGGATCAGCTAGTATACTGTACAGGGTGATTTTTTTTCATCGTGTTTATCCCCATTTTCCCCTTCACTAGAACATTTGTTCAAATTCTGATTTTTAAATTTTTAAGTAGACCTAATGACCATATTTTCAGATTTCTGATATTTTTTGTACTACTTAAATAGTATCCTGTGACTATACAAACTTCTATTTTTCAAACGAGAACTTCCCTTTTTTATTGAAAATTATTTGAAAATGTTGACATCTAAATCAAAAATCTTATGAGTAATTTCTGAGTTGTATAAGTGTTTACGCTAAGAATAATAATCCTTGAAATTGTTTGGTAAAAATAAAAACTAAGTGTAATGTTAGATGTAGAATTAATTGTTATATTAGTGGGATCATTGTTATAAATTATTCATGTTGATAAATCAATATAACTATATAAGTAATTGCTAACTTTTTTAAATCGTCTAAGCCCTCTATTACTTACCCGATACCATAAGCTACTATATCCTTAAGACACTAAGTTACATAACTCAAAAAATACTAGCATGAATTTTGATTTAGATACATCAAAATTCTTTTACAAAGTATCGGCTCAATAATTAAAAATGAGGTTCCTATTTGAAAAAATGAAGTTTGTAGTGTTACGGGGCCGTCCTTAAGTGGTACAACAATTTCCAGTGATTCGAAAAATGGCTTCAAGTGTACTTAAAAATTCCAAAAACCTAAATTTTAATCTATGCATAATTTAAGCATACAAATAGGATGGGCATGCTTAAAAATCACCCTGTATATTGTAAAAATATATGCAACTTTACTTCTTGTTACATATTAAAACGTTATCAACTTGGGCGAATCTACGGGTCAGGCCAGTCACATCCTGACCTAATACTAACTAATATACTGACTTAATAAAACTTAAAATTTAAATAGAAAACATATTTCGTAATAAGAATTTTTTTCATTTTAATCATTGGGTTTGTCCTAATAAAATATTCTAGTTTCGCCAATGGTTATCAATAAATATATTAATTATTTAGTTTAAAAAATGATCAACATCGCGTGATCATTAGCACGTAGTCATTTTAAGGTTGTAATTTATTAGATTTTATTTGTTATATACCATTTAGAGCACAATGAAAATCTTTCTATTTTAGACTATATCAAAGTCAAATTTATTTTTAGGTTTGTCGTGGATCAAACGAATTCATTGAATGTCATTTAATATTGATAATATTTATTACATTTCTTTTAAAATATATTTTTGTAAGCCTAATATTATTATATTATACATTTTAACCAAATAAACTAATTGCATAGATGTTTAAATTGTGTAGCTGCGACATTGGAATATCTATTCTATGTACAGTCCTAAACTCCTAAGTAATAATAAATAGCCGTATTGTAATTTTAAATAAACTAAGTCAATGGTTGATTTTACCATTGCACATCATAAATTGCAAATCCTATAAACAATACGAAAAGTATGTTAAAATTTGGTTAATCTATTCATAACCTATAAATATTTAAAGTCATATTATGATGTGAATATAGTATTAACTTTAATTAAATTATTACAATATTGATTTATTTACTTATACATATGTATATATTTTTTTGTTTTCCATATTAATTTTTAATACTTTTTCTTTTAATGTTTATATTATTTTAATTACTTAAGATTTTTATTAGTTCTCCAATTTCACCAATAAGAGGTTTTCCTCAATGGTGAGTTGGGCCATTATGCGCAATTTTTTTATTAAAACTATATAATGTAACTACATATGGCCAATAAATTATTATTATTTATTTATTTATTTTCCACCTTTTTTTTTATAATCCATAAACATAAATCGAAGTATAAATGTTTTTTGCGAGTACGGTAACAATAATATATCTTGTGATTATAGTTGTTTAACTTGTACATTGTATATTATGAACAAACTGTTTTTTATAATTGTTTTCTTTTTATCATTTAATGCATTATAGCAAAAAATTATCTACTTCATAATGTGTACCAACATAGGTAAACATGCAACTAAAAGTATGCAAACAGATGTTCTTATCTAATACAATTTATGAATTAGTTTAACGGTTTTTCTTGAAGTATTATTATTTATAAATGTACACTTTACTGTAATACAATTTTCAACACACGGCGATATGGATAGGCAAATTACCTACAACATGTTCATTTATCCGATATTTGAGTGTTTCACTTTGATCGTGGATTTCGATGGTAAAATGTCAATATTTATTTCTTATAACATATACAAAACTAATATACACGTAACATGTATACGTTTATTAAGTAAAATTTTATTGACGTTTATTAAAATGTCAAATGAGCTAAGTGAAATAATATTTTCTTATACAGCGATAGTTAAAAACTTAATTTTTACATTTACAAAGTTGTTGCCAGCGGTAGTCTAAAAAAATGTCTGAAAAAATGAAATATTGAACATTTTTTGAAATGTTAGTTTTTAATGATAGTTATTATATGATTTTTAAAAAAAGTAAAAATTAATTGTCTATATTTTAAACTATAATCAATGTTGTAAATACGTTTTTAGTTATGTGTATTATATGTAGTCACAATAATATATTTAATCTTAAGATATTTATCCTATTTTTAATTCTAAACAATTTGGGCAATTTTTCTTTAGGGCAATTTTACCTCTGGCATTTTTTTTCGGACATTTTTTCAAGAATCGCCATTGACTATCCAATTGTACTAAACAGAAATACTTGTCTATAGCCAACTATCTTGTAATTTTCTAATAACAAATCTGATTATATTTGAGAAGTTAAGGTTTAATTATGATACAATTATGATCTGCATTAATAATATTATTAACATATCAGCTATTAGGGTCAGTTTTTCATTTAGCACCATTAAAATCGTATGATATTTACTCAATTTAAAACTAAGTTATGTTTAAAGTTTTTAATTGGAAACCTAATCTTAATTTCTACTAATTGTTTTATAAGTTAAATATGCAATGGTATCGAAAAACATAACAAAAATATGTCATTATTTGGTAACGGTGGGGTATAAAAAATGCTCCTAATTTCAATGACGTGTTTCAAATATAGGTCTAAAAAAATATGGTTCATTAAATCATCGGCACACAACTGCCTAAGTTTTATTAATATAACTCGGATGTTATAGAAGCTAAAATAGGGAAAATATGCATGTACATTTTTTTGTTGTTAAACTCATTATTTTATAGATCAGATTTCTAACTTGGTCTGCTGTATAAATCGTAAACTTATAAAATAATATGTAACTCCTACAACTTCAGAATCCTATTTATCAATCTTATTAAAAAATGTATATTTGTATCTTCAAAATGAATTACTTTTTTTACTAAATAGCACCATACATTTTTATTTTCATACTCCTTAACATAACGTTTTTTAGAATTGTAATAACATGTACAAAAATCATACTTTGAACTAATAGTTACTTAATTGTAACTTAGAGCTACTTAAATATGAGGATAGCAGTGAATTAACATTTTTGCATGGTATCCCTGTGCCAAATGTTATACATTAATATAAACAAATAAAAATGTATGTTGACCTACAAAAAAATTCGTTTTTTATTTTTTTAAATTATGTATTAATTATGTTAAAATGTTAGACAAAACGTTAGTTTTTTTTTAATAGAATGAGTGTTTAACTTTAAAAAAGTCACCTAATTGCATCTTATTAGATTATTACATATTTACATCGATTCATTATGATTCGTTATAAGTAGGAAATTATTACCAACTGATTATGATCGTTGGATTGATCACAATAAATATTTATCTAATTTACAATGTAATCAAAATAATAATAATATATCTTAGTCAGTATATGGTATTCAAGTGCATTATATTATTTTATAAAATGAAAAAAAAAATTACAATTAAATTGGAGTTAATAATCGATAAAAGTAAATTCATAAGCGATTATGCAATAAATTATATTATAAATTTGAAAAGCAGTGGTTCAGAGCCGTCATTCCTGATCACATATATCCTCCTATTGTTAGCTCCTCACCACATCGTCTCTGCAATGAAATAAAACGTTGGTTTAAAACAGTTATTAAGTACTAGGGTTATGATCAATACGATGATTATGAATTTTGTGTATTTCATAATGTCATGCTTAATTGTTTTAAGACATAAGCGTTTATTTTAATATTTTTTGGATTTATTTACCATATTTGCATGAATCTTTTTTGATGGTTTAAACTATAAGCATTGAGTCATCAAGTGTTATATTATGATATAGCATTGAAATAAAACAATTTTAATAAAAAAAAATCAGTGCTCCACGCAATTAAACGAAATCATCGATAATCCTCCTCAAGATGGGTACAAACAATAATGTCTATCGTATAATATACCATCCAGCTATATATCCATAATAGCATTACATAAGTATAAAGCTTTCTTGATAAAGATAAATTATATAAACAATATTAGTAAAAAAGAACACCGCTTTAATGCACTTATTATAATTTTAGAACACTGCTAACATCGAACCGAATGTTGAAAATTGGTGGGGCCCACTTTTCATTTGGATAGATAATATTGTTTATATATATATAAATACAAATTATACACTATACGCAATAACGTCATATACTATAAATTTAATCGGTGAAAACCGATTGAGCACTATCCATATTTTTAACAACCCGATTGAGCTCAGTCAAACGAATGCAATTTTGCCAATTTTTCTACCTCGTTTTATATCTACTTCAAATATTTTACTGAAATATTTATTTTAAGTACGCAATAAGTGTTTAGGGATACCACTTTAAAATGCGTGATTTATTTATGATACATAAATATCTTTATGACATTTGTAAATAATTTTAAAAAAAAAATAATAATAAATAATATATAATTCTTAATTGATGAATTGCTATACATTTTTAGCTCCATTTTTATATATATAGATATATTATAATTACATACAGATAGCTTTAAATTATTATTGTGTAGGTTTAATTATTATTAGGTATAATATATAAATACATATGATTCATGGTCTTAAGACTATATTTTTATCAATAATTTTTGGATACATAGTAATATATTATTATATTATAATGGTATAATTATTAAATATATTGGTTGTAGGAGAAATACAAATGTATTTAGTAGAAATTGGTATTTTTATTTGTTAATGGTTGGCAGTGATTATTAATCGGGCAAACCAGGTATAGGATATATAGGATGCATAAAATTGAATTATTGCACATCTCCTACCAATTATACTAGCAATTCTACCACCACTATAAGGAGGTTGAATTGCAGTTATGTATAGCCCCTCATCAGCGCGGCATGTCCACAATTTTAAGAACAAAAATGATAATATAATATTGTGTTAAGTAAGTAAAAAAAAAATTTTCCCGCATATTTTAATATTTATAAATAGTAAGAACGGCAACGTTGTACGTATTTCTGTGCTCAACAGTGTCGTATTTTGGATTTCTATTGTCTGATTGCATCTGTGCTCAATCGGATAGTAAAAAAGGTGAATTGTGCTCATTCTGATTACATCCCATTTAATGTTATTTAAATTATAGGGTTTGAAAACAATGAATTCGGATGTATCGATGTACTTAACTACAATAAAAATTATTATGATTATTAATGGCATAGGTATTGGTATACTGACCATCAATGCCATTAAGGGCCACATGTGGCTGAGCACTTGGCGGGAAAACTTTGAGGTCTTCATTCCGCATTTCTTACGAATCCACGAGTTCTGCGTATCCCAATACTTGCGATACATGCTGCCAAAAAACAATCTCAATAAATCAACAGCAAAATATGTTACGGTAAAAATATCGATTGAGCATCACATTATCACAATATATGAGTGTCATATTAATATTGCATTATAAGAGTATACGATTAACCAAAACTCACTCGCATTTCTCGAATAAGTCCATTTGCTTTGGTATTAGCCCGAATTCCACTTCTTGATTTATCTGATGAACATTCCATGGATCGTTGTAGTCATTATGGAATATTGATTTCGTGCATGATGTGTACATGTTAAATTCTGATAACGATTTAATTAAATATTATCGAGCACTTATGATAAGGTAGTATCGCATATGGTGGGCTCATATAGACATTTTACCAATAGACTGGCCCCCTTCAAGTTTCCACCTTGTCGAAATAGGTGGCGCTTTTCGGTTACTCAGTTACTCCGATACGGTACAAATGTGTATATACATACATGCATATATATTATATGTTTTATATCACATATGTTCTTCCTATATATATATACCTATATATTGATACTAAACTGGCTGCATCACTGCGCCATGACGCAAGTGACTATCAATGGTTTCGCTATAGATTGGGCCGGTCTATGAGCAAAAGATCTACGGAGGGGCTACAGACTGTTTATCATATTTTTTTTTTTATCTCATTAGTATACAGCTGAAATATTATACAAATCGACGAATTATTTTTGTAAAGCGTGACCGCTTTACTCATATAATATATAGCTACACATATTTGACCAACGATGGAACTGTTGTAAAATGAGTTTAGTTAGCTACCAATAATGATTATCTACTTTTTCCATCAGTGAAATGCGTACAACTATAGTAAAGTTGGTTACTTTAACCTTTTTAATATATGATTACGACTATAGACCGAAAACTATATTCATTGTCAATAAATAGAACGATAAAAGTTGAACGGAAGTATATAAATATCAAATATTAAGAATAACTCATCTGCCTAGCATATATCATTTCTAACATAAACTATTATATACCTAGTTTAAGTACTACAAGAACTAAAGGCCAGAGTCGGAAGGGCTTGTGAGGGTGATATTAGCCCCTCAAAAATATCGAAAGCCTCCCAAAATTATTGAACATTTTTCAAATCCTCCACTTCTTATTTTGTAAAGAAAGATTTAAGCATCCCCTAAAATGCAAACAAATCTCCACCTATGATGACATCACACTGCTCAGATATTGCATATTATAACTGTACATAATTTTCAACATAATATTAATGACTAATATTTTCGAGTTTTTCTATTTTATTCTCATACTATCTATGAACATTTTGCAATGTAAACTAACCTTTCTTGTAAGCCCGGCCTTTGGTGCAGATATTTTTTGCGCTCTCTACAGCTGGTGACGTATACACGCTGAAGGTATGTCGTTCTCTATAGGTTTCATACTGATAACAACTTTCCACGTACGACTTCATACACCTGGAGTGCCGTTCCACGATTTCGAATCTGTGTTTGACAAATAGGAATCACGAAAAAACCGATTAACAATGGTATCGGTGCATTAAATTAGATAACAAAGTACGTAGATGGATACTACATTAGTATTATAATTGGGATTACTATGGAATTATACTGTACAAATCACCGACACTGCAAAGCAAAGACGAGTCAAAATGATTCGTTCACCTCCAGCATAGAAGGTACATCAAACTTGTTTTAATAACTTGGCCACACGCCACTGCTAAACAAATGCAGCTATAACGGCTACATTTTAAATGACGAACTATTAAATATAACTACTTTTTAAATGAATTGTATATTGTGATATGGACACACAATCATTCTTAATTTATTATAATATATTATCGGTATATATACGAATCAACCCTGGGGCCACAATGCCTACTCAAATACTGCAATAAAAGTTACATATATTGATGCTTCTACAATAACCTACAGTGATACCTATATCATATGCATATATTTTGCGATACGCGTAAATCATCGTCAACGTAATAATGACGTATATAAATTATAAACATCGTTTAATTTAAAAATAGTTTTAAAATATCACTCCGTTCTTTGCTACAACCCCGAAGTTACTTGAAGTAATACTATTAAAACATATCATCGGAAATGTTAACCACCTTCACTGGATATTTACATGATATTTAAATTAATCTAACTAGTAACTACTAACATATTATAACTTAAAAACTTTTTAGGTTGGTTTGACTTAACTAACTTGAGTTAATGTTGTTCAACAAACTGTCCATCTTTGTACACTTTATACTATACTATTATTCTTATTACTGTATTCTATAATATACTGACGGGCAATAGTTGAAGTCTGTATATTCGTTAGTATCAATATTAGCGGCAAGAACTTCGAGCCAGTCTGTAATCTTTGGTACTGTACTGCAGTTGCCCATTGCATTAGTCTCTTCGCAGATCCAATCGATCTTAAAATCGGATTTCGCCAACATTATGAAAGTAGCTGTGGAACGAGAAAGAAAATATAGATTTATTAATATAAGTTTTATAAAGAAAGTGTAACATGTATAATAACATAACATAACAATATATATTATTTAAAAAAAAAAATATATATGTATATATTATATTATTTACAAATTCCAAATTCGACCATATCATTTGGTTGTGTTTTGGTTTTATAAAAATAATAATAAGGTACTGACATATTTTAATAAAATAGTACTCACAGATTACGAAAAATAGAAAGAATAGTTTCAGCATTTCTGTAACATAGTATAAAGTAATATTTAGAATCATTTTTTTTATTGCTTTTGAGTTTTCACACCTCAATATTATAAAAACTAATTTGGACTAAGATGCTGCATTAATATAGCCGTCTAGTTGTATGAATTTTAAACATTAATTAGATATACCTAATTTATCAATCAATATAATTCTGAAAAAATAAAGTTAAGTTATTATGATATTCTAATACTGTTTTTTTATATTTACGTGTATATAAATTATTAGTACAAAAACAATTTTTATACTTGTTGAAATGTTCTTTTTTTTTATATAGATCATCTATTATGTTTCATATATTATGTATTTTATTGTATACGTTATCTTAAGTATATTTTATAAGTTGATTAAATTTACAAAAAGTAGTGACAAAAATTATGACCGTCGGGTAAGTACCAACTTGATCAAGAATAAGACGTTCTGTAAAATATAAGAACCTTAATAAAAACTAACAGGTTAATTAATAATATTGTATTAAGTAACATAATATTATGTTTCTTACTGATGATTGTCGCAGTGATGAAAATTTAAGAATAAACTAGACAGAAAAGCACAGTCGATCCAATACTAGACAGTTGACAATGATCAGCTAAGTGGAGAGACCGATCTATCCCTCGAATACTTCACCATTCAAGACCAAAATTCTACTGATTTTGATTTGCCCCGTCTGGTTTTATTTTGACCGGTTTGACAGTGGTCCAATGCGGTGGGGCAAGTCGGTTTATTATTCGCCAATGCAGAGTTCTTTAAATAATAACATACCTACTATTATTGTTATTATTATTACGGACACGTCGTGCAGACGTTATTTTTCTAATCGGGTTTCCGCAAATTTCGTCAGATAACCTTAGTTTCCTGTTATTGCAAATACGCATAATTGTAGGTACCAAAAGTGTGTTCAGATTATTAATTGAAATACACCAACATCGATATGGTATCAAACTTCGTGGCGTACAACTACAAAGATATAGTTTTAACATTAATAATTTTATATTACTCAAATATTTTAATAATTCACAGTGCAATGATAATTACCTAATTTATTATGTGTTTTGTTTTTGATACTGAATAATGTAGTACATAGGTATTTACATACACAGGTATAAATATGAGAAGAAATTTAGAAATATAAATTAAAAGGCAAAAGTTGTTCTTAAAGATTCGATGACCCATGAGCTATACGTTGCATAAATGTTTCTATTGAGTGGCTGCCACGTTGAAATATCTAACCTACATTATACAAGCGGTGCTCGACATTTTTATGTCCGCGTTCCACCTACAAAGTTTGAAAATTTGCCACTTGACCGAATAACTTTTTTTTTTGTTTGCCAAAAAATATGTATTTACATTATTTTACATGTATGGAATCGTATTTTATTAAGAACTAAAAAATGATGATAATATTCTAAGCAATGAATTAATTCAACGGCTACTCATGAATTAGTACTATTTATGTTCAAAAAATGTTTCGCTTTTACAATTTTCAACACACGGCGATATGAATAGGCAAATTATATAGGCAGACAAATTCGTCGGTTTCACGGCAAAGGCTCTTAAGAGCTTGTACAATTTTTAAATACTCATCAATAACTCTCTTTAAAATTAAAATATAATAAAAAACCCACGAGAAGCCCTCCGTAATAATCTTACCTTTAATTTTAATAAGAGGTCAATTCACTCTACTTTTTTAGCTAACTGAGCTAAATGCGATCTGCTGAACGTAAATTTGATATATTACGCTCTTTTAAGACGAAGACAACACATGAGGGTATAGAGTCCTCTTAAGTCGTTTTCATCAAAATTCAAATCATGGGATTTGATATAGGCAATTCTCTCGTTCCTGGTTGTCTCTGCTAGTCTTTCTGTGTAGTAAATGATCATTAGTATGTGTATACTCCCCACCAATCACTCGTATTGAGTCATTAGATCAAATTATTCAAAACCAATTTATGGCCGCGAAATAGTCGTTCAATTTAAAAAATGTAAGGATAATTGAATTGATAAACAAATTTACTTTGCATCGATCGGAGAACTTTTCCAATTTTAGCAAATTCTTGACGATTATAAATATTTTACATTTTATACATTTTTCAAGTTTTAATATTGAATATATTAAAAGATATAAAATATATAAAATATTTTGCAAAGTAGACTAGCTTGTTTACCAATTCAAACATCTTTACTTGTTTCAAATATAACCACTTTAGAAGTACCTTAATTTTTATCAGTCACTACGGTTGTTTTGATGAAAAATTAATAGAGTATGCATACAACATAATATGCTGAACACCAAAATTCGTAAGTCTTATCCCACTAATTTTCTAAATTAGTTTATTTTTTTCATCCAACTATATAGTTACTCGTAAAAAAGGAATGCGTTTCGAGTAGACAAAGTTAAAATAGGGCAGAAAGATATTTAAAAACCTCAGAAAAAAATGTATGTTTATATTATGCAGAATTAATTAAAAAAACATACAAGGAATACACCAATAATGAAAGAATTATTGAAATTTTTTTGAAACGTTTATCATTGACGTTATCAATTTTAAGTTAATAATATTATGTTCTTCTATAAGCAATTTGATTTTTTTTTTAAGTTTAATTTTGAATGCTATAAATTAAAATCAAGTAATACCTTATAATATGTGTAAAGACAATATTTAACAATAGTAAGTTAATAGTTTTAATAGTATTATATGACTTTCAAAAAAATAAAATAAAATAATAATAATTTAAAATAAAATAAAATCAATGTAGTAAATACATTTTTAGTTAAAGGAAATATGTATATAAAAATATTTTTAATCTGTTTATTTATAATTTTTACAAATCTAAACAAGAAGTTTATGTTAGTACGTAGACATTTTTATCATGGATGTTTTTACCTAGGTTCTCCATTGAGTGTCCATCACTCATTGTACTTAAACAAAGGTACTCTAAAGCATTTTGTATTATCTAAGTACTCGCCTATTACTTTATAGTTTTACAATAACGAATCTGATAATATTCGACAAGTTAAGTTATAATTATGAATTATGATGTTCTGTATATAGCATTTATAGATTAAAATATTAATAATATATCAGCCGTTAGGAGCAATTCATTCATTCAGTACCCATAAAATCATATGAATTGTATTGGTATTGAATATTATTTACTCAATTTAAAACTATCATGACAAAGTTTTTATTGGGAAACCGCAACTGGTGCTAATTCCGATTTATACTAATTGTATTGTTTTAAAAGTTAAAACTGCAATAGTCTCAAATAAAAATGAATGCATTATTTTTGTATCGGTAAAGTACAAATTTTCAAGTTCAAAGTTAATAATTACATTGGTGTTTCAAATATAAGTTTGCACACATATGGTTTTTTAAAACATTTTATCTTAAGTCCTATTAACCTTATAAACAAATTATGTATTAATATTTTTTAGAGTAATATTTTATTCAATTTTTTTTAATAACAGCATACATTTTTGGTTTCAGATTTCTAAGCATAAAATGTCTTAAAATTGCACTAAGTAAATGTATAAAAATGTTATTTCTAAAAAATATGGTAATTTCATTTTATTTTATTTTAAGGTACTTAAAGGTACGAGCAGATTTGTAGTAGATTAAAATTTTTCAGGATATCCCTGAGCCAAGTATGATATACATTGGAATAAACACATAAAAACGTATGCTATCAATAAAAAAAAAATGTTATTTTTCCATTATTTAAAATCGCTTATAAAATAATATTCCCAATAAAATTACTTTTTTTCAAGAAAAATATATAACTTTAAAAGAACCACCTTATTACATATTTGTATGATCATCAGATCGATTCATAACGGCTAGTTATATGTAGGCATTTAAAGACAAATTATATATGTTGAATTGACTGCAATCGATATTTATCTTATGTGTACAATTCTATGTAATCAAGATAATAATAATGTATCTTAGTCAGTATATTTTCAAACGCATTATGTAATTTTATTAAAATGGAAAAAAAGTAAGTTGAAAAAAAAAGTACAATTAAATTCGAGTTAATAATTTGAAAATTGATAAGTGATAATGTGATTATATAAACTTGAAAAGCTGTGGCTTGCATCCATCATAGATACTTCGAAATAATTGATTTGGACTGCGTACATCGCCTCATGGTCCAGCAGCTGCCACTTGACTGCATAGTTTCTGAAAATGAAATAAAATGGTTTAAGTACTAAGGTCGTAGGATTATGGTAATTATATCATAATTAACTGTTTTAAGGCTTTAAACGCTTATTCTAGTATTTGTTGGGTATATTTGCATGTATTTTTTTTTTTGATACTTTAAGATCATAAACATCCTAATCACATGGCATAATTTAGTTATCGCTTATCACTTAACACTGTTTTTGTGCAAACTAATACATTGAAAAATGATTGGTATTATTTTATCATATAGTAATGAACTAAAACAATTTTAATATAAAATATTTACTATACTCTCTTTATAATCTGTACCACTGGTAAAAAAAAAATGATTACCTGACATACCTAACAAAAAATAAAGAGTAAACCTACCCAATACATCTCACATCTAACTGATTTAATCGATCGGTCGTCTGCCACCGATCAGTGAAAGAAACCTGTGTTCAATAAGAAAAAATCGAGATGATCAATCTTAATAAACTTCTCACACGGCTCACACGATGGATACAAACAATACAAACAATACGGTTTATTGCACAATATAACTATCGAGCAATTCATAATAGTATAAGTGTACGAATTCTAATAAATATTAAAGGATAAACAATAAGTAATAATGATATAATAATAGAGTAATGTATCACACAATATGCAATCCTGAATACCCATATTTTTTTTTTTTTTTTCATTCAAGCCTGGTGAATAAGGCTATTAGCTGTTATAGGGGTTATGAACTGTAGTAGGGGTGAGGTTGGTACCGTAGGTTGTTTTTTATGATTGTTAGGGTTGTTATAGTAGGTAGCAAACACGTGTATGTGTGGCAAGGTTTTTAACTACTACAAACCCGGATGGTCACCCATCCGGGGGCTAGTAGTTGTGGCCGTAGCAGCCAACGCGCCACGCCAAGCCACGAATATTGTTATCATATATTTTTATAGAACACAAAGATCAAATTTTATGTTTAAAAAGAATGGGACTTATTTCGCACTTCTTGCAATTAGGTAGCCAGAAAAAAGTAAATAAATGTATAAATGTTTGTATGTATATATTAAGGTATATATATAATACACATTTAAGTATATATTATAATATATGTTTATGTTACACATGGTTTGAAAACAATGAATTCGGATGTAAGTACCTAATTAATAGAAATTATTATTACTTATAGTTATAGATATACTGACCGTATACAACGTTAAGGGCCACATGTTGCTGAGTAATTGGCGGGAAAACTTTTCGGTTTTCGCTCCACATTTTTTACGAATGTTCGTGGACGTCACTTGCCAAAAAATGCTGACCATTCTGTCAAAAATCAATGCCGATAAATCAACAGAATACGTTCCAATGAAAACATGAGTTTTGAGTGACAAAATAAGTGCCACCTGTATTCTTTTAATATGTTATTAAAATATTATATAGAATGCACTATCACTCACTTGCATCGCTGAATGGCGTCCATGTCATCTATTGACTGTCCGTATTTCCAAATTATAATTTGAAGATATTGCTCCCAGTCGTCGTCGGCTGTTAAGAATGCTTTCGTACATGTTGAGTGTTCTCTGAATTCTGATAACGAAATAGTGAAATTTAATTAAGCACTCGTGATAAGGTAATATTATGTAAGATGGGGGCTACTGTTTATCATTTTTTTTTTATCTTAGATATATACAACGGAAATATTATGAAAACTCCGTCGACGAATCATTATTATGAAACGTGAGCTATTATACGTCTTATATTACATTTATACATTATATTGTACCAACGATAGAACCATTCGGTCAAACTGTTGTTTAATAAGTTAGTTTAGTTTGTTAGGTACCAATAATAATCATATTATCACACCTGTTAATTGTTTCATACTACCATCCGTGGTCAGTGTATAACTATAATGAAGTAAATAAGTTGAGCCAGAAGGAGGGGGCGGCGTTTTTATACGACTACGACCATAGTCTGAACATCTATAGTTGAGCTGTCACCTGTCATTAAAATAGGCCGAAGACCTTGCTTCTATACAGTGGCAGTCAAATTATTTTTACAAGGAGGGGGTATGGCTGATTTTTTAACATGCACTAATTGATTTAAAAAAAATATATCTTATGGTTAAAAGCTCTGAAAGTGACTGAAACAGTGACAAAAAGTTCATGAGGGATCTAACCCCCTCCACACGATTTCCCCGTTTGACGACCACTGCATCTATAATACATTTCTAACATATTTTTATATTTAGGTACAACGACAACACAACAATGCAAATATTGTACTTTATAATTGTACATAATTTTCAATATACCTATCTGTATTACGACAATACATTATAAAAGATTAATATTTTCGAGTTTTTTCTATTGTTCTTATTTCTTCCACTATATTATTTTCAACGTGAAAACTTACCCTTTTTGTAAGCACGGCCTTTGGTGCACAGAGTTTCGGCATCCTCAATCTTTGGCATATAATTGAGGAAAATATTTTGTACCTCGTCGACCATATACGGCTTACAGCTATCCACGTACGACTTCATACACTTGGCGTACCGTTCAACGATGCTGAATCTTTAAAAGATATTTACATTAACCTAACTACTAACTTATAACTTAACTAACTCGAGTTGTATTTCTTTCGATAAATTCACCATAATTGGATTTTTTGAATAACATTTTACATAGGTACTAGGTATTACTCTTATTACTATTCAAACATAACAATATACTGACGGGCAATAGTGTGAGTCTGTAAATTCGTAATTATCGCTATTATCAGAGATAATTTGGAGCAAGTCTGTAAGCTTAGGTATGGTAGTGCAATTTCCCATTGAATTGGTATCTTTGCAGATCCATTCGACCGCAATCTGGGATTGAGCCAACGTCATAAAAGTAGCTGTGGACAGAGAAAGAAAAAACCGATTATTAATATCAATTGTATAAAGAAAACGGTGTATTTTTAACAAGTATAATAACATAACATTATATGAACGGACGAAAGTCAAATCACAAACTCGACCATATATGGTTGTGTTATAGTTTTATAAAATTTATAATAGGGCATTGATATATTTTAATAAAATGGTACTCACCGATTACGAAGAATAGTTTCAGCATATCTGTAACAAAGTGTAATATAATATTTAGAATTGTTTTTTTTTTTTTTATCACATGAGTTTTCACATTTCAATATTATAATAAACTGTGAAAAATCATTTGGACTAAGAATCTGCATTAATATAGGTAGCAATATTGAATTATGTAAATTCTCAAACATTAATTTTAACAAACTTGTCACAATCCATGAATCGAAATAAAATAAAAAAGATTAAATTCACTTATTTCAACATTCTAATACGGTTATCTATGTTTTATAAATCGTAAATCTAAGAACAGTTTTGAAACTTGTTGAAGTGGTCTTTATTTTTGTTTTTATACATCTATTATATATTTTTGTAAATGATGCATTTCATTCGATCTGTTTACAATTACAGCATAATATTATTTTCATTTTTAAAGTTACTCCTCACATCCATGATTTTTGTTTTGTTTAAGAATATATAAGTAAATAAATAATAAAATATTGTTAATGAGAAATACTAACTTTGTATAAAACACTGAAGTATATTTTTTAAGAAAATTAAATTTAATGCATGTATTATTGTAGCCTGTTGTTACCGTCCTTTAATTTAGTAATTCGTAAGATTAAATTATATTAAATGTAATGAAATCTATTACCATATTATGGACTCTGTGTCCTTTGCATAATATACAGTTGTCATATATTTATTAATTTATTATCCTTCAAGATATTATATGTATTATACGTTTAAATTGATACAGTAAAATACCCATGATTTAAGAGTTATCAGTACAGTCGATTAGATTGTCCTAAACAAATAATATTATTGTTGACAACTAACAATTTAAAACTCAATCGACATTAAGATAATAATAAAAAATCATAAGCTTAATAATAGTTAAAAATTGTACAAATAACAAAGTGTTATGTTACTTACTGATGATTGCTGCAGTTTTCTGTAATAGTTATAAATAACTATCTGCTGAAAAAGTCCGCCAGATAAGTAAATAATTATTATTCAAAAATGTTTTAGTAAATCGGATAGAAATTCATAAAATAAAAAAATTTAAGATTAAACTCGATTGAAAAATCACAAATGACCCAACGCTCTCGACAATGATCGGAGAAAAACCGATCGATCCCTCGAATGCTCACGGCCAAAATGATTCTACTGATCTCGGTTCGCCCCGACTGGTTTTATTTTGAAGGCCTGCGAGCAAAGGGGTGGGGAACGCCGGTTTATTATTCGTTAAGAGGGCGCTATCAGAGGGCGTTAACATAGGGTTGCCATTTATACAAAAATACAAGTCGGGACACTATAATACCCCCCCCCCCCC
>NW_019103585.1:267577-279657 GCF_001856785.1 Myzus persicae
ATTAGAAATAGCACAAAATGTAATAATAGTATTATTATTATCTTATTCATAAATATAATTTTAAATTATCTAAAAAAATTAATTAGGTACACAATTTTTAATTTAAAACAGAGTGGTCTTACTTAATTACTAATATGTGTATTGTTTAAATCTTATTTTAAGAAACCGGTACTTATCCACGTCCCGGCCGGGAAATGAAAAATATCGGGACTCTGTAGTAAAAACCGGTAGTGTCCTGGCGAAATCGGGACGAATGGCAACCCTACGTTAACACGGACATTTGTTGTCTCCGTCTTGTTATAAGTGTGCAAAATAGCGACGTTTATCTCCGTCCCTTATACAATTACAGTGAATCAATTTATTATAAAACTTGAGGGTAAGTATATTATCTGTGTTTTTGTGTGGGTTTTCACAATAATTCAGTTTTTAAGAGAGTAATGAACATTTTTAATTTACGTTCTATTACATACGCATAACTTGCTAAAAACTTGAACTATCATAACAATAATATGTCGATATACTGTAATTTTTAAACTAACGGAGCTAGTCTTCTGAAAGTAAATTGTCGATGTTACCCAATTGCAAGACGAAGACAACACGTCATGCCTGTGACTTTAAATAATTCTATTTTGTATTATTATTATGAACACGTCGCACGGGCGTATTTTTCTAATTGGTTTTCCACATATTTTGGGAGACATATAGTTCCCATTTTATTCAAATAAGCGTAGTAGTATAAGTACCAAAAGCGATATTTAAAATTGTTTAATCGAAGTATTCCAACATCTATATGATATTAAACTTTGTGGACCAAAACTAAAAAGGAAGACAATTTTAATATTAATAAATGTACAGTGGTCGCCGCTTATTGAACTCACGGTTAATTGACTCATTCACATACTAGACTCAAAACGGCTGGTCCCGATTTGCACATATACTAACACACAGCAAAAAATTCGTCTATTCGACTCACACACCGGTTAATAGGATCATTTGAAAATTAGATAAATAAATAAAATATGTACACACACTGAACAAACGTGTTATAAATGCAAAATAAGTAGGTACCAGTATTTTGCGCTTCAAATTTTACGTCGAGGGATTTAGCAAAGAGGCGGTTTTGACTTATTCGAGCTACTTAAATCTTACGAAGATATGATTATGAAGTTGGCCGAAGAAGGGAAAATCCAATCAACCCTAGATGGATTTTTATCGAAAAATTAATTAGATTTTACATACATTATTATATTACATATTATTTTATTTTTAATCACGTATAGCTAGATTTTTATTTTTATACATACATACCTTGGATCTCAATAAATATATTTAATTAAATAAGTTTTTAAATTTAAGGATTTTAAAATTTTTTTTTGGGTCATTCGCCTTATTGACTCGTTCGGTTAATGGACTCAAATGGTCAGGTCCCAAAGTGAGTCCAATAAGCGGCGATCACTGTATGTCTATATATATTAATTAAATATTTTAATACCTACTTATTTACTGATTTTGATATGTGTTTCGATACCTATTTAATAATATAAGGGACAGGTTTTTTATTATAAATAAAAAAAGTTTAAACTTAAATAAGAATAAAGAAATGTCTGCAAAATATAAATGATATTAAGAAAATGCTACACCCTTTCAGTCAGTTATTGTCTCCGTCTTGCACATACGAATCGCGGAAAAAGGCCCTGAAAAAATTTAATATAAACGTGAACACATGAATACTCCTATAATTAGTAATTACCATGTGGCGTGTATCTATAACAAAATATAATACTCATACACCTAATGTTTTTTACTTATAGCTTAACACTGTATATTATTATGTGAATTGTGGAATAAAAATCCACGGGAAAAAATGCCCAGTCTACAATATTAGTATATTACTCACAACCACATAAAAATGGTTGAACAAACATTCGAAATATTTTTATATGCTATGTTTTTATTGTGGTCTGTGACAACTGTGAATAGGTGTCTACATTCAATAATTATTGTCCGATAATAATAATTTTATTATATTATTACCTATAATTTGTATTATTTATGTATCTTAAATATTTTTGTTTACTACATATAACTGTATTATATTTTGATTTACCAATCGATCATTCGAAAAAATATTTTTATATGCTTTATTTTTAATGCTGAAATATGAGTTGATACACTCGTTATAATTTATAACTATAGTTTGATAATTATTTTTATTTTTATTTTATAGTATTACATCTATATAAAGTAAAATGTATAAAAATGTCTTTATTTGTTTAACATTTTCATATTTAAACTACAGTATTATAATTTGCAAACTTTTGTTGTTTATATTTTACAGAATTATACATAAATGCATAACAATATAAAACAAAATATTATTTATAGTAAAATTATTTATAGTATCATTAATATTCTATTATCACTACCTATATAGCATATATTAATTTTTGAACATATTTGTAATTAAATATTAATAATGTGGTAATTAATAATTACAGATACTAATTAACGTTTGAAAAATATTTGTCAACCATTTTCATGTGGTTGTGAGTAATATTGTTGTCTGTGGATTTTGTTCTCGAGGGTCGGGTTTTTTTTCCTATGGACTTTTATTCCGATTACCAGTATTCAGTGAAATTATAAAGTATAATTTTACAGTAAATAACAAAATATATAAGCAATAAACTTTTGATTAACAGCTATATTTGTACCAACGTGTTTCGATAGTCGTCGACGAAAACTGTGTCTCCAGAAAGCCTCGGAGAAAAAAAACATTTAATTAAGCTATGAATAGACAAAAATCGACATCGCATTGCACATAAATGATAAAAATGTATAACATTATTATTTTATACTATTATCTTTGTTATAATGTTGAAACATGACCACGACGGCGTAGTCATTTTATTTAACAAAAATTATACATAGACATAAATTACGAATCAAAGGAATAAAAAAAAAATACTCAATAAATTAGTATTCAACAATAATAAAAAGTACCTATTTAAAATACAATTAAAATATGTATTTCTAAAAAGAGAATTTAAAAAGTATTCAATACGGAAATAAGTATTTAAATATTTTTTTCTCGAATACATTACAACACTGCAACCTTCATATCGTAAGCATACTCATACTGGAATGTTTTAAAAGTTAACAGGAAAAAATATTATAACCATAGCAAATTAAGTAGGTACGACAAAATAGTGGCCATATTAATAAGTATATAAGCGTGGACGTGCCGATATCACATTTTTGGACGAGGAAAAAAATACACCCTTAGTAAATCGCATACAATGGGGTTGCTAGAAATGGTAGGTTACGCATTACACAAAGGGCATCAACAAGTCACATCTGCCTACCATCACGAAAGACCCTCTTTGTTGTCGTCGTCGGCGTCGTCGTCCCAACAGGTGGTCGGGGTTTTATTTATGTTGTCTCCTAAAATGTCATGGTGAATTCGTATAGTAACAATAATAATATAAGGAATGTGGACATGTGGTGCCGGCGAGGCGGCGACGCGAAGGCGACGTTAAGGCGACGTTATTATAAGAGTGCACGTGTGACCGTAAATAAAACAGGTTTTCATTGTCGCAGGGGTGTGTCGTGGGTCTTGCCTTCTTGCAGCTGTCGGTTTTATAATATTTTACTAACAAGCCGAGTTACCAACTTCGAAGGGTCCTTAAAAATGTGTTCAACAGCAATCGAAAAATCTCGAAAATACAATACTTAATGTTATGTACAATTTTAAAATATTTATTTAAAGAATGCGTAGTTATAATATGAAGTTCTCTTTTGACGAAATTGGATATTTTAAAGGGACATAACGGTTTTGGTTATTATGTTGTTGTAGGTAAAAATATTTTAATCATAAGAACTTGAAACTATTTTCACCTCAATGAAACGTCCAAAATATTTGAATTAATTTTAAGCTGATTATCTATACCAAGAAATAATATTCAGGCAAATCTACGCTGTACGCCGTGATATTGACTTATAAGTTAATAACAATTAATAATGTACCCATTATACATTAATATGATAATAATTAATTACACAATATAATATGCGATTAAATAATAAGTATAAATGGAATGTGACCACATTATGTCGTACGTAGACTATGAAGTATACGCATGTGTAGGTACTTAAAATTAACACTTCGGATAAGGGGTGAAAATGCAAGATATCATTCGACAGCCTCGGAATGCGAGAGAAAGTGTCAAGGTTGCATTTTTTGGCGACCAACACGATTTATTCTAAACGTGCAGTACGATCGTCATATTATTATATCTTCTGCTATTATCATAATACATGACTAAAAAATTAAACACAAATTAACATATTTTATTGAAACTGAATATTTTAATCAAAATCATAGGTTACTACTGTTACCTAATACATAATTCACTGAACTATCTGACTACCAAAGGATAAATACCGTTTTATGATGTGACAATCGACATTTTGAGAAAACATAGACATATTATGTAATAATATATATCTCGAGCAGGATCTGCTTTCAAAAATAGTTGTGAAATGTTTAGATTTAAGTATATGGGCAACATTTTTAAAATAAAAATTGATATAAATTAAAAATATTAATAGGTTTTCAGCTTCAGTGCTCCAAATGGACCAGAACGCACAGTGATCCGGTTTGTCATGTTGGAATTTACTTCACCTATCCCATTGTGAAAATCTTTTGTTTTTTAATATAAACATTTTAAGTCATTTCATTTTTTCATTTTTTTTTATACATATATCTAGTACACAGAACTCGACAACTTGAGTCATGACGATTTTGAACCACTGTATAATATAATAATATATTTGTTTTAGAAAAGGAATCGTGCTAAAAAATAATGATTTCTATAACAATGTTGGCAGAATTTTATGAACATTGTTTTTGTAAAATCCATATAAATATAAATTTTAAATAGACAATTTCGTCAATATCGGACTAATAAATAAAAATACATTAATTTCATACATTTTTGAAATTGTTGGTGACTTTTTAACTAAAACCACATGTTTTATTTTTAATTAAATTCATGTTTTTCGTTTCGATCATATTCAATAAACACAATAATTTGACTAAACGCATGCTTTCGAAACATAAATCCAAATATTTTGAAGCCATATTATTTTCTCCGCCTTCAAATAAATACATTTGTATAGGTATTCATTTCTACAATTAGCTATAGATACAGTCGAAAATAAATAAATTAAAAATTATATTAAAAATAAACCATTACATTTACAAATAATCATATAATAATATTATAGGTATTATGTAAAAATACATTACACATAATAAAAACCTAAAAAATAACTCCCAACAACATTATTAAAAGTACGTAACAATTGTCATGTGTTGATAAATTATACCATATCTAATTATAATATAGTAAAAATAAGTATAAAACTATTATAATTAATCACCAATGATAAAAGTTATGTAAATATGTACATTATATTATTCACATTAAATGAGGAACACGTTTTTGAACACAAGAACTATGAAATAAATACCTGAACACACAAATCTCAAACACCCTAGTCCTAGTGAAATAAATGCAGTGACAAGACACATGTTACAATGATATATTTTGAAAAAAAAACTGAAAAATATATTAAGCATTCTTCTCCGCTAAAATCTACTTCAGCTAAGCTGAACTACTTGCAATAAACCACCGAATAAATGATTTCAATACCTACTTTATTATTGTTTATTGTCCCCAGTTTTATAATAAGCAATATTAAAACCTATAACATATATATCACTTTTATATTTATTGAACTTTATGAGTGCAGACGACAACAGCTTCGACTTATTCTTTCGTCTAAACATACGATATTCAAATTTATATTGGCTACCTATATATTATTTCCTACAAGGCTACAAACTAATTTAACGGTTCCATACAGAGGGAAATGCTTACAAATTATAATATTTTAATACGTATTAATCCTATTACTAAATTTATAAATTAAAAATAATACACCACCTCTGACGTACGTCTATTTTTTTTTTTACAATTTTAGACTCATTAGTACCTTTAATGACCTACTACCCTAAATAATATATTTTTATACTTATTGACTTTATTTAGATTTTAGATCTTGTATCAGTATCAGTGAACCATATCCTATTGTTTAATATTCATTTTGATTTAATTAAGTATTTGTTCAGTATTAACTGTTACTAATTACATCCTGCAAGATGATATAATATTATACATTTATTTATTTAACAATGAGCTAATTTCTTAAATTCTATTAATTACCTATAATTATAATATTTTAGGATCTTTAAACTCTATAGAAAATAGGTATGGAATACGTTTGAAATTTAAAAATATGTATTTATCTGTTATGGTACCTATGTCTTTGCATATAAGCACGTATTCGATAGTTTTTGAAAACAACACGTCTCATGAAAGGTAATGATCACTGGCTATAATATACTACTTCTATGGATATTCAATAAAATGCGGAAACAACTAAAGTCAACTCTGATTAAAATGTTCCAAGATAATATTATTATTTATTATATAATTCTTATACACATTAGAATTCTTAATTCGTATAGTTCTCTACATCTTTAAAATCTGTAATGGTATAATGGTATGAATATAACATTAACAAACGCAATAACAGTATCTACCTATAAAAGGGCAACAAAATATGTTAAATGTAAGCTATTATTTAAAGGATTTACACGCCCGTTTTTACGGGGTTTGATGTAGTCAATTTTAAGGACATTTTAAGGAGAATATTAAAATGTTTAAATATACTTAATTCCTATTTCAAAATGTTTTAAAAGTGGTCCGTCGTAAGTACCAACAATAGTTGTTGGATAATAATATATTGTTGCATAATAATGATATTTTATAGATAAATGGTTTTAACGCCGGACAGACTTACACGAGTTACGAGTACATTAATGACAGTAGATTTACCAAATGTTCATAGTAAATACAAAAAGAAAAATTATTTGTAGTTTTTTTTTTTTAAATATCAATATTCAATCATTTTCAAAATCCAAATGGAAATATATAAATTAATCTGTACGAATGAATAAATTTGATTTTCTTTAGGTTATCAAAAAAAAAAAATCAAAACCCTGCGTGCCTTCATGCAAACATATTTTCTTGCATACATATGGTGGTGCGTTTGTTAGTAGGCAGTAAGCACTCGGTATTCCCGGAAACCATAAAAGCTATAGAATATTAACACGTGTGACACATGTAATATACCAAACATTGGGTTCGGTTGGTGCGGTGGATTACAGTTGCGCGGGTCCTACCTTTTTGGGTGCACAATTGCGCACAGCTGCAGCGCCGGAATATCAAGGAACACGATTTTGACTGTTCAAAGGCGTACGATTGAGCGTGAAATCAAATGCGACGTTGCCACATTGCACACAACGAAATTCAGTTATTTCATAGTTATCTTCGACATTTAAATATAGTTACAAATAAATCCATTCAGAAAGTATTTAAACACATGTACTCGAGTACTACTTTTGATTCACAAAATTAGAATATTTTGTTTGTTTATTTAAATGATTGTCGTTGATCGCGGATCATACCACTATTGTAGAATATAATATTATAGTATAAAATATATGACGTATACAATTTTAGATTCTGAGCGGAGCGATGAATGTATTGATTTTACAATGATGTGAGTTTGTTCTTTTATTTTATTTTTGTGTCCCTCATCACGGTTTAGGGCAGTAAAGCTGTTTCGATTTCCTTCAACGGCAACTTTTCTGGTGGGAAATTTTGTTGTAATTCGGTTCCAAAACATCCCAATTTTACGCAAGTGTATTTAATATTTTTCCAGCATCACTGATAATTTAAGGATTATATTATGAATAATATTAATCCAACTTGCCTACAGTATTAATAATAACTTATTATCTAGATTGACATACCATCTCGGTTCAGAATCCTTTTTCATATACAATGATATATCATATATGATATCATTGAATTCAAATTTAAAACCATCCATTACAGTGAACCATTACCATTCACCTGCTTTTTTACAAATATATTTAAAAAAACATATCTTAAAATCAAATAATACGTAGATACCAGTGACGTCTTATGAACACAATATTATTATGACTACTTTGATGATTTATAATCTTGATTTTCTTACATAATTCTAGTCATATTTTTTATGTATACCTAACCCAGTACTTCATAAATTCTATTACCAATCTTAACGATATTACAGGATTACGTCAACTTTTAAGCAATCGTTGAATCGGTCTCCAGTTTTTTGTGTCTCCATTAAAAATATGTCTAAACCTTATTAAGAAGAGGAAAATCATAAAAATAATTAATGTTTCTGTGTGTGTATTATGTAGGTATTTAAATGGAATAAGGAAAGATAAATTTCCTATTTTGGCTAATTATATAACTTTTGTTCCAATCAATATTTTTTAATTGTTATATATAATTTATTAACTCCCGTGTAACACGTATTATATACTATATACTATATACTATATACTATAACTTTATATACTGTAACTTTTTATTTTTATTTCTTAATACTGAAAATATTTTTAAATCTGATTTTAAATATTTTTGAAAATTTCAATATAGGAAGCCAACCTGTGAATCTGGTTATTAAATAACTTTAGATAACAAAAACATTTATATAAGTCGTAGTTTATATTTATGATTTTTTTTAACTCAACATTTTTTTGAAATGACTCATTAATTTGAAACCTAAAAACTTTTAAAAATATATACAGATTTTTATAAATATGTACTTATTTAAAAATGCTCATAAAATATTTTAAAAAGTTTAGACGTATTGAATCTAAAATGTTTTTACAACTAGATTAACTTTACTTAACAAATAATGACATTTAAAAAAATTGTAAACTATAAACTACAATATGACTTAATTAATTATTTTTACAAACAAAATTTTTCTAAAAATTAGATCTACAAATTGACTATTTTAATTTTTCAAAAAAAATGTAGTTATATTGGATTAAAAATTTTATTTTCAGTTTTAAAAAAAAAAGAAAAAATGTTACACTAAGTGAAGTGTAAGCGTCTATAAATGATATATAAAAAAAATTTTAAATGTTGAATAGAACAAAAGTTATTTCTTTTGTCGGGTCTTCCCGTTACATTCTGTATAAAAGACTTCAATGCCCATATTATGTGTCATGGATGTGACTTAAAGACACAAAAACAGTTCTACCGATTTTTATGAAAATTTCAGGGATTGTTCTAAGGGATATAGTTTAGACCTTAGAGTATCCGTAGCTTTAATCGCTAATTATATATAGATGAAGTGTTTCTGTTAAACATTATGCGTTGCAGATACATTTTTGCCAAAAAATTTTTGGGTGGTGTGAGGGCATAGCCACAGCGGCTCTATATAATGCTACAGAATATTGAAGCCCCCTTTGTTAGCCAGGATCTACACCTTTGGACATATACCTACTACCTAGTCACGTAATAGCATCATACAGGTAATTTCAAGGTGTATTGATAATCCGTAGATAAATCCACCTTGGCTATAATAGTATACATATTATTATGAGCACTTTAGTAGTTTACTGATAATTAACGGCTTATTATCAAACTGTTGTACAGATTGTAAATTTTTTTGTTTTAAAAAATAGTTAAAAATAATATACTTTGTAGCCTCTACTACTCTACTACACAGACCTCGCGGTGGATGGTGGAATGTTGATATGCCCACCTACGGAAATAGATAATAATTTTTTATTTATAAAATATATTGTTACACAGAGTAGTCTAAGCCTCAAGGTCATATATATTATAAATTGTCGAAAACTCTACATTTAACATATTTTATAAAAAAAAACAATAGTAGGTATAATAGTTACATATTCACGGCTTCACGCATAAAAATACTAGATCATTTTTTAATTAAGTTTAAAATCAATTAAGAAAAAAAATTGTTTAGGAATTAATTTAAAAATAATAGATATATCAGAAAACGAAACTTATTCATTTCGACAACCTTTCAGCAATTCATAGAATATACCTGCCTATAATATCAGTTGGTAAAGCAGAGAAAACATTTAACGCAATAGTCCATAGATGATATTATAAGATATTCGTTACGTATGTTAAAATATAAATAATATTAAAAAAGTATATTGTAGAGTCCTGTAAATTCTGTGTTAGTGTAAATTTAAATATAATGAGTTCATCACGTCCTATATTTATGAAATATTTGCATATTGCATGGATATTAATCCGTACAATTCTACGGTGTCTAAACATTTCTGGCCAAAGTATCATAATATATTTTCACATAATTTTTCCATTATTATAATCGTAATTTGAGGACAGTAATACAGGACAGACCTATCTACATAAAACATAAATAATTATAAGTACACACTTTTCCACATTATCGGTAGCTACCTACTTTTCCTACCTATATTATAATATTAAAATATTTCATTCAATTTAAACTGTGCTATACTTTAAGCTAGTGTTAGTCAGCGGCGTTTTTGAAGGGAGCTGTAGAGGAATTTGACTCCCGTTGCTTTTTTTTTACTATTTTGCGGAAGCTGATGTGATTAAAGTTAAATCCTATTTTAAATTCCAATTTCAACTTAGGTTAAAAACTTGGTTGCAGTCAAATATAGGACAAGATCGCTTTGTTGGCTTGACTTTGCTGAGCATTCATAGGCACAACTGCACAAGGATATTCAAATATATGAAATTATGAAGCAATTGATATTACAATTATTTTATTTTTATACGTCTATTTACTTTGTATTAGAGCAGGGCTTACAACCGAAAATATATTTTTATTTCGTTTTTAGATTTGAATGTTGGTTTCAATTTTTTCAGATTTCAATTACGGTTTCGATTACCGGCATTCACTTTTTTTCGATTTCGTTTTCAGTTATTATTCGATATAGATTTTGGTTTTTAACGGTTTTATCTAGTAAGCAAAATCGGTTTCAAGTCCTGATTAAAAGTATGTATTCATCATTTTGAGCAATGAATAAAGTACTTTTTATTGTGTCAAAATAGTGTGTTTTTGATAAGAACTGAACAAGTTTGAAATAGTGTCTAAAAACTGTAGCTAAATTTAAAAAAAAATTTATTATTGGAATTTCATTATAGTGTCACAGTGAAAAATTATCCCAAAATACGGCAATGATGTAAGTAGGTTGTAACTTGTAGGTACAAAAAATTAATAGGTGGGTGATAAAGTATCTATAGTTTAACTTTAAGCTACAACCACAGATGTTATTATTCATGTCTGCGATGACACTAAAAACACAAAATCGATTTAGTCGAAATATGGTTTTGAGTAAAAATTCCAGTTTTTCCTTAATTTTTTTTTTTCACTGTCTCAAAATACCAATTTGATACCTACAAAGTTGAACATCATTACATTTGTAATGCCCTAAAAAGTGATGAGTGATGAGTTCATGTGTACTATTAGCAGAACTCCACACTATATCTAATAATACAACACAATTTTGTATTAAATTTCAATTTTCAACTTTCTTTTCCAAATTATTGTAAGAAACTATAATTTATTTGTTTGCAATAATAAATTGCTTATAATTTAGGTATTATAAAAAGATGTACGCATTATTAAGATAACGTAAACCTATCAATCTCTGTTTCATTCCTCATTTGTGTAGTGTTGAAAGTAAATCCATACAATGGCTTCAAAATCTAAATCCTAGAGTGACAACAATTTAATATACCTTATTTTATACTAAAAATCAAACCTATAAAGTCTATCCACACATTTTACAGGTTTAGAAATATTATAATTTATAATTAATGAATTGTTAACAATTTAGGTACAGTATGAACTTTACAAAATTACAATTTTACCTTTTACTCTTTACTCTGTAGACTCTTAAGTTTAGAGGGCACAATGACCAAATCAATTATCAATTATGAGTTATGGCTGCTCCCCATATTTCATTCATTGTGATATACAACCTTTCAGGAAAAATATTAAGCGAGAATAATATAATGTGTTTATTCAAAATTGTTTAATTAATGTTTTTATTTTTAAGGTTTTAATAG
>NW_019103586.1:0-1287 GCF_001856785.1 Myzus persicae
TTATAATTCACATTTGTTCTATCCCTCCACTTATTTTGTGTGACTGTTAAAACGATACATGAGAACTACATAAATTATGATAGGCATCCCTCCACTTATTTTGTGTGACTGTTAAAACGATACATGAGAACTACATAAATTATGATAGGCATCCCTCCACTTATTTTGAGTCAATTCGACCACTGCATAATACCAGAAAATAACAATTTTCTAGCCTTCTCCTGTGATCGTATTTATCATCTAGTCAGGTGGTTCTTGATTTTGTTTTGGAACAAATCAACACATCAGATATCAAATTATTATCGATTTCCGAAGAAGTATATTAAAGTAGTAGGTTTATGTATTTAATTTTTTTTAAATAAAAATATGACTAGTTTAATAATAATAATATACTTTTAATAAATTTCAAAATATAAATAGTCAAAATGACTAGTGTAATAATAATATTATACTCTTAATAAATTTCAAAATATAAATAGGTAGTCAAAATCTAGCTTAATTAAAATACTATCATACCATTTGGATGTCTTGTTCATTCATAATATTATAATATCTTAAAATAAATACTACTAATTAACGTTACAAATGTCATGTTGATCTATTAAGACTTGTTCAGTAATACTAATAATTTGTTCATATAGTTGTCCTGACTAAACTTGAATTTCTTGAATTTGTGGTATCTTTTGAGTGTGAATGTGCTACAACAACAGATAAACACTGAACCCATTCTTCAGCATTTTTACCACCTTTAGGTTTCAATATAAGAGATTCTTCTCCGGTAAATATTTCAAAAGCTTTAGGTATGTTTCGAGCGCCACGACTTACTTTTACACTACGAATCTGATGAATGTCAATAGGAGTTCCTTCTTTATCATTTTTCTTTAACAAAAAACAAACAAAAATATGTTAAAATATTTAATTACAGGTAATAGTATAATACAGGACAATTTAAACGAGATATTAATTTATATAAATGCACAACAAAAATCATAAGTAATAAAGTCCTTAGTCAAAATAAATTAATATTATTTAAGATTATTATTAATCATGAACATATAATATGTATTCACAATTAATATAAAATTAATTCACAACTATTGACTATAAAAATAACTAGTTTATGTATCACAACTACAGTTTGGTACACAGTTCATATGGCAATTTTTTTTCAAAATGCGTTAAGTCTGATATATTATATACCCAAAAAATCTTATCAAAAACCTACTTTTCTTAAAAAATATGTTTTTTTAATGCTGAAAATGGTAGACTAATCATATTCTGATTATT
>NW_019103587.1:0-1262 GCF_001856785.1 Myzus persicae
AAAAAAAAAAAAAAAAAAATATGTCACTTCAGTTTTACAAGGTCCCTATATCGTACCTTTTATTTTATTATCACCTCCACAATAATGATCGCTGATCCATAGAATATCTGTCCATTTCTCGCCACCTACTGACCGAATGTCTGGTTTTTATGTAAGTGTAGCACGAAATATTGTACGTTCCATGAGCTTCGGCTGCTCGCTCTCCTTTTGAAGGACGAATTTCCTTCAGACTCACATAATATTAAAGTGATTATGTTATTTCTCAATGTATATAAAAGTATAAAACACTCTTTTGTGTTGCATTGACGTGTATTTTTCCCTAACTCATACTTCGTTCAGTGTTCTCTAGTCAACAACCATTTAACTAGTATGCTTCACCAGATCGTTTTTTTCCTGAGAAACTGTTGTAAGTGTTCTCATATTTTCTTGCCAGGCAACGCGTCGAGTCATTAGTTTTGCCATTAATCACATTGGGATACATTCTTTAATATAATATAATTATTTTTTACACAGTTCTAACTTATATGTTATGGAATAAATATTGTACCACAAAAAATAATAATACAGATTACGAGCTGCTTTATTTTTAAACATATTAAGGTAAAACCTGAACCAGCATGGCGTCACCCGTGTAAAATAATTATAAGTCAAATCTTCTTGAAATGTTCATTTTTGTTATCAAACATAATAATATGTATTGAATGAAAAACAATCAAAATGCTTGGTGCTACTATAAAAAATGATACTTATTGCTAATTTTTATCTTTTAGATATACATCGTAAAAATTTGAATTCGTGGTATGCAATTTTAAGATATAACTATTTGTGGAGCAAAAGATATATTATGTTATGATAAATTATATTCTTATGATGCAAATCTTGCATCGTCCTGTCTAAAACTTCAACTAAAGTTTTTTGAGACATAAAAGCTTTGTCCCAAATAATCAGACTACAGTCATAAATCAGTCTGCCGATATTACTTCGCAAGTTACTTGTTTCGCTGATTAAACTTTTAGCCAGGCTGATTCGGCTGCATCCGAATTGCATACCAAAAAAAAAAAAATGTCCGGATTGCATGCCGTACACCACACGTTTATTTACTTTTTATTTAATTTTTAATATTTTATGACTATATACTATATAGATAATTATATTATTATAATGTTATTACCTACTATTATTATTATTATTATTATTATTATACTGTAACGTTAGTTTTTCATTGTATAATATAAACGGTTTTAAAAAATGCTATTACCTAT
>NW_019103588.1:0-1286 GCF_001856785.1 Myzus persicae
GGTGAAATTGAAAAGATAAATGCAACTAATAAAAGTTTGGAACAACTCTCTTGTTTATCTCGACAAGAATCTCTTAAAAGTATTTCGACGTCTATTGATGAAAATAAATTAAACGAAACTCAAGCAGCACCCATTGAAGTGGCCGAAACTAGGTCTTCCGGAAAAGTTTCACGGAGTATTTACTTGTCTTATATTTCTGCCGGAGGAAATATTTTTAAAATATCATTCTTATTATTCGTTTGCATTTTTACTCAGATTCTTGGTACTGGTGGAGATTATTGGATAAGTTATTGGTAATTTTGTTTTTCTTTTAATAGTCAGTTTTAATTCAATGTTTAAAAATACACATTTGTTTTAGGGTTAACCTTGAAGATCACGTTTTTCGTAATGCAGACAGCAAATCTACGAATATCAGTAATTGTATTAGTTACTTGTACTCCGCTACACCTTTGATAATATCTCGTCAATTTTGTGTTATAATATACTCTATTATAAATTTAACATTGATAGTAGTTATTTTCATACGATGTGCTATGTTTATATCAGTCCTAATGGGTATCTCCATGAATTTACACAACAAAATGTTTAACTCCATCACAAGAGCCACAATGTATTTCTTTAATACAAATTCATCTGGTAATGAGTTTATTTATCAATTATTTAAAAGCATGTTTAATAGATAGTCAATATTAATTTTTCAGGTCGAATTCTCAACCGCTTTACTAAAGATATTGGTGCCATTGATGAAATACTACCCGTGCCTTTCTTGGATTTTGTTCATGTAATCATAATAAAATTCATGGTTTCTCCACATTACGTGCACAATTATTTTATTATACGTATTTATACAGCATAATAAATTTTTTTGGTATTTGTGTTGTTTTACCAGGTATCATTGCATCTTCTTGGAACTATTTTTATAGTTGGTATAATTAACTTATATCTTCTCATACCGACTTTAATCATAGGGTTAATGTGTTATTATACGGTCAAGTTTTATTTTTTGACATCACGTAGTATCAAACGTTTGGAAGGTGTTTGTAAGTTTATATACTCTCACGATGTATTGCATAACTTTTACGAAGTTTAAACAACGATATAATGTGTTTTTTAAAAAATAATATATAGGCCGAAGTCCGGTTTATGGATATTTGAATGCGTCACTTCAAGGATTGACCACTATCCGAGCGTTTGAAGCTGAAGACATTTTGTGTAAAGAATTTGATGGACACCAAGTAAAGACAATATATTTCTCGATAATAAAATGTTAATAATTCCTTTAAAAT
>NW_019103589.1:0-1285 GCF_001856785.1 Myzus persicae
AATTTTGATATCCCTTCTAAAGTGTATGCCAAAGAAGTTACCAAATTAACAGACGTAGCTGCTTGTTTGATGCCAAATGAAAATAATGTAAAAAGAAATTTAAGGAGAATCCGTTCGTAACTTTTGAATTATATTATTATATTATACGATTATACACTGATTATTCAGTATTTATAAATTTTATATTCAGTGTCAATTGTCCAATTATTGGGTGTCAAATGTCTCGGGTGTCAAATATCCTAGATTCGTATGAACTATAGTGATTATCAAAAAATAACAATTGAAATTTATAATTTTACTTCTGTTGTCCAATCCATTGGACTATAAGACCCAAACTTGGGATGCATACTTTTTGGATTTACATATGGAGAAAAATTAGCTATTGCCTGTGGCTGCTGTGCCAAAGTTATTTCCTGGTTATTTGGAATAGAATTATAAAATTCATTGACAGTTGGTTGTATTGAATTCACGTTATCCTCAGTTAATGAATCAAAGGGAAACTGATAAAAATATAAAATACATTCCCAATTATTTTTTAATCATATACGACCATTCATTTTGTAACTTTGAAAACATACTCTTTCGCCTACCATATTTTAAGTCATTAAGAAATAAAATTTTTCTGACTTTTTAGTCATATGAAGTTTAAGATTTATACTTATTAGTTACAAACTGTTTAACTACCTATGTAGATTGTAAGTACTAGGTAGTTACCTACTTACGAGTAATCTTTTAAGACATTTTTTTGTAGTTAAAACTACTATAATTATTAATTGTTATAGATATTTTTGATATAGGTACCTACCTATATAGTGTTTATTATAATTCAAAGCTATAACTCATATTGAATAAAATAATTAATGCTAAATATTTTATTCATTATTTATTTTAAAACTTGAAATATTCATATGGTTAGAATAAGAATACCTATGAGATTCATAGGTTAACTATTAAACTAGGTATACATTTTAAGGTAAGAATTTTCAAAAAGGAAAGGTGGTAAAAATTAATTTTACAAAACAAAATATAGGTACTTATTTATTACCTAGTACTAAAGTAATATGGTAGGTAATTAATTAACATACTTGTTAATTTTTTGATTTTTAAATGATATAGTATTAAATATAATGTAGGTAGATTATACTGGATTTATAGATACCAATAATATTATTAATATAGTATTATAATACATACCTGATATTGGTCCATTTTCTACATCAACTTTGCTTAGGGCTTAGGTACTTACTAATTAAAATTGCTAAAATAACATAAACTATTAACGTCT
>NW_019103590.1:0-1284 GCF_001856785.1 Myzus persicae
AATGCGCAATGTGCAATGCATTTATGAACAAATGATTTCTCAACTAAAAAATGACTTGGAAAAAATAAAATATGTGTGCTTAACAGCTGATTGTTGGAGTATATTTCACAGGTTAGTCTATTAAAAATAATAGTTTTTTTTTTTCATGTATTACATTGACTAATTATTTTTGTTATTGTAGATCATACATAGGCTTCACTGTGCATTGGATTGATCCTGAAACATTGCAACGAAATTCTAAAGGACTTGCTTGCAGAAGAATGATTGGTAGACATACATATGATAATATTGCAGAAGCTATTGATAAAATCCTTAGTGAATTTAAAATTCATAAAAAAACTACTCTCATAGTTACGGACAATGCTGCAAACTTTGTTAAAGATTTAAGGTATTATTTATTATATTTAATTATATAGTATTTGTTAGAACTTAATAGTTAATAGGACGCTACATCCGCATGTGTTGTCTCTGCCTTACTAATGTAAAACATGGCAAATGTGTGTTCAGCATAAACTGTGTAATGTAGTTAGTTTTCAATGTTTTCATATATCATATTACAGTAAATTGACCTAAGCGAGTAATGAGCATTTTTAAAAGCTTATAATTAAAATATAAAAAAACCAACGAGAAGTAATAAATAACTACTAATAATTACTATATTATGGTATATTTTAATAAATATTATCCTTTTTAGAGTGTTCAATAATGATAATGGTGATAGTGATAGTATACAGGAAGATTGTGAATCTGATGAACTAGAAACCCCAAGATCAATCGAAATTTCTGATGTACTAAATAATGTAAATATAGAGAAAACATTTAATTTCTCATTACCTCCACATCAGCGCTGTGCAGCCCACACATTAAACTTAATAGCAACAGGAGATATTCTAGAAGCTGAGAAGGATGCCGCATACAAGACGATTAGTAGACGGGTTTTTAGCAAAAGTCAATCAATATTTAATAAACAAAACCAATCAACATTAAGTGCAGACAAAATTAAAGAAATACTTGGTCGTTATCTTATAACACCTAATGCCACAAGGTAAATGATATTTAATAATTATTATACCTAAATATTATTTAAAATTAATTGAAACAACTTATTTATTTTGATTACTTATACATCTAGATGGAATTCTTATTATGATGCAATCAATTGTTTAGTAGAAAATATTGATAAAATTGATGATATTTGTATGAAATTAGAATTGGTTTCCTTTTCAAGACCTCGGGAAGTTGGTTTTTTAAAAGAGTATTGCAAAGTAATTATTATTTGTATAT
>NW_019103591.1:0-1282 GCF_001856785.1 Myzus persicae
CTATAGAGGTTTTGTTCTGCCAAACGGTAAATATATTGGTGTGAATATTATAAAAGAACTGTTGAAAGTAAATGATAATAATGACTACAGAATTGCATATAAATTATCTGAACGTCATATTTTGGTAGAAGGTGCATCAAGAATGAACGTTAAACTGGCAGTACAGTTATTTTCAAATAGTGTTGCTAAAGCCATAAGTTTCTGTGGAAATAAAAATATAATTACTGATTACAACTGGAAAGAGGTAACAACAAAATCATCAACTAAATAATTTTCCACTATAAATATGTTATTGTTTAATATAATATAACATTAGGTATTCATATTATTATATAACTGTTTATAGGCTACAGAAGTGATCCAGCTATTCAACGATTGGTTTGACTTGTTAAATACTCAACAAAAAATAGACAAAAATTCATCTAGTTATGGGTTAGCTTTAGAGACACAAGATGAATTATTGGACAAAATGACTTATTTTATAGCCCAAATGAGAGTACATGGCAAAAAAAGTGTATTGCCTTTCCAGAAAGGTATACTCTAATAAAATTGAGATCAGGACCGGGTGGCAGAGTCAATTGGCTTCAGTCAACCTCAAAGACAAAACTTTGGAACGGAGCTGAGTACACGTTGGCTGCCTTGTACTGATCTCATTTTAAATAGATTAAAGATTATAATATTTATTAATATGTGACAAAATTTCTCCCAGAATTATAATAATTATGATTTTTAGGTATATTAATAACAAACAAATCATTAAAAGCCTTGCTGAATGATTTAAAATGCAAGAATATTTCTTATTTAATGACACGAAAAGTTAATCAGGATGTAGTTGAAAACATGTTTAGCTTTCTCAAAGGAATTTGTGGAGCAGCACTGAATAATATTACACCGTTACAATTTAAATATGCGTATATCACAATTGTTTTTATATTATTTCTATTTTCAATACACAAAAAGATAATTTATTGTTCAAATCTTATTTTTTAGTCTCAGGTGGTACATTTTGGGAAAACATTCAACCGCAGTATACACCGAGAACAGAAATACAGAAGATGGCATAGAAACTAGCTTAATTCCAGGTGAAGAGTGTGTTACTAGTTTAATGTTTAGGCAATCTGAGGTATTAATTAATGAAACTGACTATTCGCAAAATGAAGAACTGGCAAATATTATGAGTGTTGAAGGTTCAGTTACAATTAAAAATGTGGATATGAATATACTGGATCTCTTTGAAAAGAATGTAAGTATAAAAAATAAAAACAAAATAAAATAAAAACAA
>NW_019103592.1:0-1366 GCF_001856785.1 Myzus persicae
TTGTACATAAGCTGTTGCGATCAGGCCGCTGTCATGTCACTTGACAAACTTACGCGAAACCGGACATGTTTTTGTCATACATTTTTCCAGACTTATTTGGGATAGAGTGAAGTATATTATATTTTGCAGCGCGCCATTGTTACTGTCATTGTTGCAATCTTAAATGGTAATAATTTCCAAGAATAGCGTATAAATTAAATTTTTGTTTTTTTTCTGATTATATTGTATCAATAAGGGGGAGCCTATAAATATTATCTATAGAAAAATAGTATAGTCAAAGTATTATAATTTATAATAATATAGTATTTTTTAACAAAATCAAAATGATAGAATATTGTAGTAAATAAGTTAGTACAACTTTGATCAAAAAATATTTTCTCGGAACGAAAATTTGAAATTTCATAGAAAAATATTCTGTCAATTCATATAAACTTAATGATAGCATTTTAAATAGAAATAGAAATATTCACACTTTGTAACTATCAAAAATATATCTGTAAAAATAGCTTGGCCGATAAATATTTTCATAAAATAGCATTACTATGGATAAATATTTTAGAAAAAAAATATTACTTAGTAAATATACTTTAAAAAATATAAAATAGAAACATAATTTACATTCAGTGTAGTTCTATCTTCATTCTTCAATCGTGATAAATATCTACATGTACGGCACATAGGGTAACACTAACCACTACGGCACACAGGACCTAACCACCTAAGTTTAAGTTGTCAACTAGGCGCAAATATGATTAAAATTCTTGGGGGAAGAGGGGGTTACAGTCCACCTAACAAAACTATTTATTTAATATAATCTGTAAGGGGCTCGTATCTAAATCAATAAGGGATATTTTTGGTTGGCTAAATCTTAGTCAGGGGCTAACCTAGGACATCATAAATTGAGGCGCTGCCATCAGCTAATCTATAAGACTATACAGCTCAGAGTAAAAAATATATAGGTATATATATATATATATATATATATATGTATATGATGTATATATACACTTATTAGTTATTTAGCTTTAATTAAAATCATTGATAAACAGTGATAACTGGTAAAACGCTATACCTATGTCATATCCATATTTTATTATTATAAGGTACCTAACTATTGTCTTAAATCAGGGCAGTTCAACCTTTAACTAGATTTTTAAATAGAAAACAATTTGTGTAAAGTATAACCTACCTTAAGAGTTTTACTTAGGTACCCCCATTCAAAAATATCAAACATTGATGAAATTTGTTTGCTCTATCAAAAAGCAAATCCTTTAGTACGATAATAAGTTCCTCATAATTATTCTATAATTATTATACAATGAACCTGATATTATTGCAGTGGCGTACACCCGGGGGGGGGGGGGGG